>NW_026777644.1:0-160461 GCF_028023285.1 Balaenoptera ricei
CCCTAGGCTACCCTTGACTGCTTCTGCCTCCAATAGATTTCCTAAGCACTAGTGTTTTAAGGAAGAGCTTAAAAAGAGAATCCTAATGTGATTTCTTTATAATGGGTGTGTTCCTTATCTTATCCTAGTGTCTAAACTCTTCTCCATGGCTGGACCCCCAAATAATATTCCTTTACGTGCTAAGGGGTATCTAGAGAGTGGGATAGGTTTAATAACTACCCTAACCCTAACGCGTACCCTAACCCTAACCCCTACCCTAACCCTAACACGTACCCTAATTCTAACCCGTACCGTAAACCGAGTCCTAACCCTATCACTAACCCTAACCCTAACCCTAACCCATACCCTACGCCGTACCCGCACCCCTCCCCGAATCCGTACCCTAAGCCGTACCCTAACACTAACCCTAAGCCTAACCCTAACCCTAGGCTACCCTTGAATGCTTCTGCCTCCAATAGATTTCCTAAGCACTAGTGTTTTAAGGAACAGCTTAAAAAGAGAATCCTAATGTGATTTCTTTATAATGGGTGTGTTCCGTATCTTATCCTAGTGTCTAAACTCTTCTCCATGGCTGGACCCCCAAATAATATTCCTTTACGTGCTAAGGGGTATCTAGAGAGTGGGATAGGTTTAATAACTACCCTAACCCTAACGCGTACCCTAACCCTAACCCCTACCCTAACCCTAACACGTACCCTAATCCTAACCCGTACCCTAAACCGAGCCCTAACCCTAACACTAACCCTAACCCTAACCCTAACCCATACCCTACGCCGTACCCGCACCCCTCCCCGAACCCGTACCCTAAGCCGTACCCTAAGCCTAACCCTAAGCCTAACCCTAACCCTAGGCTACCCTTGACTGCTTCTGCCTCCAATAGATTTCCTAAGCACTAGTGTTTTAAGGAACAGCTTAAAAAGAGAATCCTAATGTGATTTCTTTATAATGGGTGTGTTCCTTATCTTATCCCAGTGTCTAAATTCTTCTCCATGGCTGGAGCCCCAAATAATATACCTTTACGTGCTAAGGGGTGTCTAGAGAGTGGGATAGGTTTAATAACTACCCTAACCCTAACGCGTACCCTAACCCTAACCCCTACCCTAACCCTAACACGTACCCTATTCCTAACCCGTACCCTAAACCGAGCCCTAACCCTAACACTAACCCTAACCCTAACCCTAACCCATACCCTACGCCGTACCCGCACCCCTCCCCGAACCCGTACCCTAAGCCGTACCCTAAACCTTACCCTAAGCCTAAACCTAACACTAGGCTACCCTTGACTGCTTCTGCCTCCAATAGATTTCCTAAGCACTAGTGTTTTAAGGAACAGCTTAAAAAGAGAATCCTAATGTGATTTCTTTATAATGGGTGTGTTCCTTATCTTATCCCAGTGTCTAAACTCTTCTCCATGGCTGGACCCCCAAATAATATTCCTTTACGTGCTAAGGGGTACCTAGAGAGTTGGATAGGCTTAATAACTACCCTAACCCTAACGCGTACCCTAACCCTAACCCCTACCCTAACCCTAACACGTACCCTAATCCTAACCCGTACCCTAAACCGAGACCTAACCCTATCACTAACCCTAACCCTAACCCTAACCCATACTCTACGCCGTACCCGCACCCCTACCCGAACCCGTATCCTAAGCCGTACCCTAACCCTAACCCTAAGCCTAACCCTAACCCTAGGCTACCCTTGACTGCTTCTGCCTCCAATAGATTTCCTAAGCACTAGTGTTTTAAGGAAGAGCTTAAAAAGAGAATCCTAATGTGATTTCTTTATAATGGGTGTGTTCCTTATCTTATCCTAGTGTCTAAACTCTTCTCCATGGCTGGACCCCCAAATAATATTCCTTTACGTGCTAAGGGGTATCTAGAGAGTGGGATAGGTTTAATAACTACCCTAACCCTAACGCGTACCCTAACCCTAACCCCTACCCTAACCCTAACACGTACCCTAATTCTAACCCGTACCGTAAACCGAGTCCTAACCCTATCACTAACCCTAACCCTAACCCTAACCCATACCCTACGCCGTACCCGCACCCCTCCCCGAATCCGTACCCTAAGCCGTACCCTAACACTAACCCTAAGCCTAACCCTAACCCTAGGCTACCCTTGAATGCTTCTGCCTCCAATAGATTTCCTAAGCACTAGTGTTTTAAGGAACAGCTTAAAAAGAGAATCCTAATGTGATTTCTTTATAATGGGTGTGTTCCGTATCTTATCCTAGTGTCTAAACTCTTCTCCATGGCTGGACCCCCAAATAATATTCCTTTACGTGCTAAGGGGTATCTAGAGAGTGGGATAGGTTTAATAACTACCCTAACCCTAACGCGTACCCTAACCCTAACCCCTACCCTAACCCTAACACGTACCCTAATCCTAACCCGTACCCTAAACCGAGCCCTAACCCTAACACTAACCCTAACCCTAACCCTAACCCATACCCTACGCCGTACCCGCACCCCTCCCCGAACCCGTACCCTAAGCCGTACCCTAAGCCTAACCCTAAGCCTAACCCTAACCCTAGGCTACCCTTGACTGCTTCTGCCTCCAATAGATTTCCTAAGCACTAGTGTTTTAAGGAACAGCTTAAAAAGAGAATCCTAATGTGATTTCTTTATAATGGGTGTGTTCCTTATCTTATCCTAGTGTCTAAACTCTTCTCCATGGCTGGACCCCCAAATAATATTCCTTTACGTGCTAAGGGGTATCTAGAGAGTGGGATAGGTTTAATAACTACCCTAACCCTAACGCGTACCCTAACCCTAACCCCTACCCTAACCCTAACACGTACCCTAATTCTAACCCGTACCCTAAACCGAGTCCTAACCCTATCACTAACCCTAACCCTAACCCTAACCCATACCCTACGCCGTACCCGCACCCCTCCCCGAATCCGTACCCTAAGCCGTACCCTAACACTAACCCTAAGCCTAACACTAACCCTAGGCTACCCTTGAATGCTTCTGCCTCCAATAGATTTCCTAAGCACTAGTGTTTTAAGGAACAGCTTAAAAAGAGAATCCTAATGTGATTTCTTTATAATGGGTGTGTTCCGTATCTTATCCTAGTGTCTAAACTCTTCTCCATGGCTGGACCCCCAAATAATATTCCTTTACGTGCTAAGGGGTATCTAGAGAGTGGGATAGGTTTAATAACTACCCTAACCCTAACGCGTACCCTAACCCTAACCCCTACCCTAACCCTAACACGTACCCTAATCCTAACCCGTACCCTAAACCGAGCCCTAACCCTAACACTAACCCTAACCCTAACCCTAACCCATACCCTACGCCGTACCCGCACCCCTCCCCGAACCCGTACCCTAAGCCGTACCCTAAGCCTAACCCTAAGCCTAACCCTAACCCTAGGCTACCCTTGACTGCTTCTGCCTCCAATAGATTTCCTAAGCACTAGTGTTTTAAGGAACAGCTTAAAAAGAGAATCCTAATGTGATTTCTTTATAATGGGTGTGTTCCTTATCTTATCCCAGTGTCTAGACTCTTCTCCATAGCTGGAGCCCCAAATAATATACCTTTACGTGCTAAGGAGTGTCTAGAGAGTGGGATAGGTTTAATAACTACCCTAACCCTAACACGTACTCTAACCCTAACCCCTACCCTAACCCTAACACGTACCCTAATCCTAACCCGTACCCTAAACCGAGACCTAACCCTATCACTAACACTAACCCTAACCCTAACCCATACTCTACGCCGTACCCGCATCCCTACCCGAACCCGTATCCTAAGCCGTACCCTAACCCTAACCCTAAGCCTAACCCTAACCCTAGGCTACCCTTGACTGCTTCTGCCTCCAATAGATTTCCTAAGCACTAGTGTTTTAAGGAAGAGCTTAAAAAGAGAATCCTAATGTGATTTCTTTATAATGGGTGTGTTCCTTATCTTATCCTAGTGTCTAAACTCTTCTCCATGGCTGGACCCCCAAATAATATTCCTTTACGTGCTAAGGGGTATCTAGAGAGTGGGATAGGTTTAATAACTACCCTAACCCTAACGCGTACCCTAACCCTAACCCCTACCCTAACCCTAACAAGTACCCTAATCCTAACCCGTACCCTAAACCGAGCCCTAACCCTAACACTAACCCTAACCCTAACCCTAACCCATACCCTACGCCGTACCCGAAACCCTCCCCGAACCCGTACCCTAAGCCGTACCCTAAGCCTAACCCTAAGCCTAACCCTAACCCTAGGCTACCCTTGACTGCTTCTGCCTCCAATAGATTTCCTAAGCACTAGTGTTTTAAGGAACAGCTTAAAAAGAGAATCCTAATGTGATTTCTTTGTAATGGGTGTGTTCCTTATCTTATCCCAGTGTCTAAACTCTTCTCCATGGCTGGACCCCCAAATAATATTCCTTTACGTGCTAAGGAGTGTCTAGAGAGTGGGATAGGTTTAATAACTACCCTAACCCTAACGCGTACCCTAACCCTAACCCCTACCCTAACCCTAACACGTACCCTAATCCTAACCCGTACCCTAAACCGAGCCCTAACCCTAACACTAACCCTAACCCTAACCCTAACCCATACCCTACGCCGTACCCGCACCCCTACCCGAACCCGTATCCTAAGCCGTACCCTAAGCCTAACCCTAAGCCTAACCCTAACCCTAGGCTACCCTTGACTGCTTCTGCCTCCAATAGATTTCCTAAGCACTAGTGTTTTAAGGAACAGCATAAAAAGAGAATCCTAATGTGATTTCTTTATAATGGGTGTGTTCCTTATCTTATCCCAGTGTCTAAACTCTTCTCCATGGCTGGACCCCCAAATAATATTCCTTTACGTGCTAAGGGGTACCTAGAGAGTTGGATAGGCTTAATAACTACCCTAACCCTAACGCGTACCCTAACCCTAACCCCTACCCTAACCCTAACACGTACCCTAATCCTAACCCGTACCCTAAACCGAGACCTAACCCTATCACTAACACTAACCCTAACCCTAACCCATACTCTACGCCGTACCCGCACCCCTACCCGAACCCGTATCCTAAGCCGTACCCTAACCCTAACCCTAAGCCTAACCCTAACCCTAGGCTACCCTTGACTGCTTCTGCCTCCAATAGATTTCCTAAGCACTAGTGTTTTAAGGAAGAGCTTAAAAAGAGAATCCTAATGTGATTTCTTTATAATGGGTGTGTTCCTTATCTTATCCTAGTGTCTAAACTCTTCTCCATGGCTGGACCCCCAAATAATATTCCTTTACGTGCTAAGGGGTATCTAGAGAGTGGGATAGGTTTAATAACTACCCTAACCCTAACGCGTACCCTAACCCTAACCCCTACCCTAACCCTAACACGTACCCTAATTCTAACCCGTACCGTAAACCGAGTCCTAACCCTATCACTAACCCTAACCCTAACCCTAACCCATACCCTACGCCGTACCCGCACCCCTCCCCGAATCCGTACCCTAAGCCGTACCCTAACACTAACCCTAAGCCTAACCCTAACCCTAGGCTACCCTTGAATGCTTCTGCCTCCAATAGATTTCCTAAGCACTAGTGTTTTAAGGAACAGCTTAAAAAGAGAATCCTAATGTGATTTCTTTATAATGGGTGTGTTCCGTATCTTATCCTAGTGTCTAAACTCTTCTCCATGGCTGGACCCCCAAATAATATTCCTTTACGTGCTAAGGGGTATCTAGAGAGTGGGATAGGTTTAATAACTACCCTAACCCTAACGCGTACCCTAACCCTAACCCCTACCCTAACCCTAACACGTACCCTAATCCTAACCCGTACCCTAAACCGAGCCCTAACCCTAAAACTAACCCTAACCCTAACCCTAACCCATACCCTACGCCGTACCCGCACCCCTCCCCGAACCCGTACCCTAAGCCGTACCCTAAGCCTAACCCTAAGCCTAACCCTAACCCTAGGCTACCCTTGACTGCTTCTGCCTCCAATAGATTTCCTAAGCACTAGTGTTTTAAGGAACAGCTTAAAAAGAGAATCCTAATGTGATTTCTTTATAATGGGTGTGTTCCTTATCTTATCCCAGTGTCTAAATTCTTCTCCATGGCTGGAGCCCCAAATAATATACCTTTACGTGCTAAGGGGTGTCTAGAGAGTGGGATAGGTTTAATAACTACCCTAACCCTAACGCGTACCCTAACCCTAACCCCTACCCTAACCCTAACACGTACCCTATTCCTAACCCGTACCCTAAACCGAGCCCTAACCCTAACACTAACCCTAACCCTAACCCTAACCCATACCCTACGCCGTACCCGCACCCCTCCCCGAACCCGTACCCTAAGCCGTACCCTAAACCTTACCCTAAGCCTAAACCTAACACTAGGCTACCCTTGACTGCTTCTGCCTCCAATAGATTTCCTAAGCACTAGTGTTTTAAGGAACAGCTTAAAAAGAGAATCCTAATGTGATTTCTTTATAATGGGTGTGTTCCTTATCTTATCCCAGTGTCTAAACTCTTCTCCATGGCTGGACCCCCAAATAATATTCCTTTACGTGCTAAGGGGTACCTAGAGAGTTGGATAGGCTTAATAACTACCCTAACCCTAACGCGTACCCTAACCCTAACCCCTACCCTAACCCTAACACGTACCCTAATCCTAACCCGTACCCTAAACCGAGACCTAACCCTATCACTAACACTAACCCTAACCCTAACCCATACTCTACGCCGTACCCGCACCCCTACCCGAACCCGTATCCTAAGCCGTACCCTAACCCTAACCCTAAGCCTAACCCTAACCCTAGGCTACCCTTGACTGCTTCTGCCTCCAATAGATTTCCTAAGCACTAGTGTTTTAAGGAAGAGCTTAAAAAGAGAATCCTAATGTGATTTCTTTATAATGGGTGTGTTCCTTATCTTATCCTAGTGTCTAAACTCTTCTCCATGGCTGGACCCCCAAATAATATTCCTTTACGTGCTAAGGGGTATCTAGAGAGTGGGATAGGTTTAATAACTACCCTAACCCTAACGCGTACCCTAACCCTAACCCCTACCCTAACCCTAACAAGTACCCTAATCCTAACCCGTACCCTAAACCGAGCCCTAACCCTAACACTAACCCTAACCCTAACCCTAACCCATACCCTACGCCGTACCCGAAACCCTCCCCGAACCCGTACCCTAAGCCGTACCCTAAGCCTAACCCTAAGCCTAACCCTAACCCTAGGCTACCCTTGACTGCTTCTGCCTCCAATAGATTTCCTAAGCACTAGTGTTTTAAGGAACAGCTTAAAAAGAGAATCCTAATGTGATTTCTTTGTAATGGGTGTGTTCCTTATCTTATCCCAGTGTCTAAACTCTTCTCCATGGCTGGACCCCCAAATAATATTCCTTTACGTGCTAAGGAGTGTCTAGAGAGTGGGATAGGTTTAATAACTACCCTAACCCTAACGCGTACCCTAACCCTAACCCCTACCCTAACCCTAACACGTACCCTAATCCTAACCCGTACCCTAAACCGAGCCCTAACCCTAACACTAACCCTAACCCTAACCCTAACCCATACCCTACGCCGTACCCGCACCCCTCCCCGAACCCGTATCCTAAGCCGTACCCTAAGCCTAACCCTAAGCCTAACCCTAACCCTAGGCTACCCTTGACTGCTTCTGCCTCCAATAGATTTCCTAAGCACTAGTGTTTTAAGGAACAGCATAAAAAGAGAATCCTAATGTGATTTCTTTATAATGGGTGTGTTCCTTATCTTATACTAGTGTCTAAACTCTTCTCCATGGCTGGACCCCCAAATAATATTCCTTTACGTGCTAAGGGGTATCTAGAGAGTGGGATAGGTTTAATAACTACCCTAACCCTAACGCGTACCCTAACCCTAACCCCTACCCTAACCCTAACACGTACCCTAATCCTAACCCGTACCCTAAACCGAGCCCTAACCCTAACACTAACCCTAACCCTAACCCTAACCCATACCCTATGCCGTACCCGCACCCCTCCCCGAACCCGTACCCTAAGCCGTACCCTAAGCCTAACCCTAAGCCTAACCCTAACCCTAGGCTACCCTTGACTGCTTCTGCCTCCAATAGATTTCCTAAGCACTAGTGTTTTAAGGAACAGCTTAAAAAGAGAATCCTAATGTGATTTCTTTGTAATGGGTGTGGTCCTTATCCCAGTGTCTAAACTCTTCTCCATGGCTGGACCCCCAAATAATATTCCTTTACGTGCTAAGGAGTGTCTAGAGAGTGGGATAGGTTTAATAACTACCCTAACCCTAACACGTACCCTAACCCTAACCCCTACCCTAACCCTAACACGTACCCTAATCCTAACCCGTACCCTAAACCGAGCCCTAACCCTAAAACTAACCCTAACCCTAACCCTAACCCATACCCTACGCCGTACCCGCACCCCTCCCCGAACCCGTATCCTAAGCCGTACCCTAAGCCTAACCCTAAGCCTAACCCTAACCCTAGGCTACCCTTGACTGCTTCTGCCTCCAATAGATTTCCTAAGCACTAGTGTTTTAAGGAACAGCTTAAAAAGAGAATCCTAATGTGATTTCTTTATAATGGGTGTGTTCCTTATCTTATCCCAGTGTCTAAATTCTTCTCCATGGCTGGAGCCCCAAATAATATACCTTTACGTGCTAAGGGGTGTCTAGAGAGTGGGATAGGTTTAATAACTACCCTAACCCTAACGCGTACCCTAACCCTAACCCCTACCCTAACCCTAACACGTACCCTATTCCTAACCCGTACCCTAAACCGAGCCCTAACCCTAACACTAACCCTAACCCTAACCCTAACCCATACCCTACGCCGTACCCGCACCCCTCCCCGAACCCGTACCCTAAGCCGTACCCTAAACCTTACCCTAAGCCTAAACCTAACACTAGGCTACCCTTGACTGCTTCTGCCTCCAATAGATTTCCTAAGCACTAGTGTTTTAAGGAACAGCTTAAAAAGAGAATCCTAATGTGATTTCTTTATAATGGGTGTGTTCCTTATCTTATCCCAGTGTCTAAACTCTTCTCCATGGCTGGACCCCCAAATAATATTCCTTTACGTGCTAAGGGGTACCTAGAGAGTTGGATAGGCTTAATAACTACCCTAACCCTAACGCGTACCCTAACCCTAACCCCTACCCTAACCCTAACACGTACCCTAATTCTAACCCGTACCCTAAACCGAGTCCTAACCCTATCACTAACCCTAACCCTAACCCTAACCCATACCCTACGCCGTACCCGCACCCCTCCCCGAATCCGTACCCTAAGCCGTACCCTAACACTAACCCTAAGCCTAACACTAACCCTAGGCTACCCTTGAATGCTTCTGCCTCCAATAGATTTCCTAAGCACTAGTGTTTTAAGGAACAGCTTAAAAAGAGAATCCTAATGTGATTTCTTTATAATGGGTGTGTTCCGTATCTTATCCTAGTGTCTAAACTCTTCTCCATGGCTGGACCCCCAAATAATATTCCTTTACGTGCTAAGGGGTATCTAGAGAGTGGGATAGGTTTAATAACTACCCTAACCCTAACGCGTACCCTAACCCTAACCCCTACCCTAACCCTAACACGTACCCTAATCCTAACCCGTACCCTAAACCGAGCCCTAACCCTAACACTAACCCTAACCCTAACCCTAACCCATACCCTACGCCGTACCCGCACCCCTCCCCGAACCCGTACCCTAAGCCGTACCCTAAGCCTAACCCTAAGCCTAACCCTAACCCTAGGCTACCCTTGACTGCTTCTGCCTCCAATAGATTTCCTAAGCACTAGTGTTTTAAGGAACAGCTTAAAAAGAGAATCCTAATGTGATTTCTTTATAATGGGTGTGTTCCTTATCTTATCCCAGTGTCTAGACTCTTCTCCATAGCTGGAGCCCCAAATAATATACCTTTACGTGCTAAGGAGTGTCTAGAGAGTGGGATAGGTTTAATAACTACCCTAACCCTAACACGTACCCTAACCCTAACCCCTACCCTAACCCTAACACGTACCCTAATCCTAACCCGTACCCTAAACCGAGACCTAACCCTATCACTAACACTAACCCTAACCCTAACCCATACTCTACGCCGTACCCGCACCCCTACCCGAACCCGTATCCTAAGCCGTACCCTAACCCTAACCCTAAGCCTAACCCTAACCCTAGGCTACCCTTGACTGCTTCTGCCTCCAATAGATTTCCTAAGCACTAGTGTTTTAAGGAACAGCTTAAAAAGAGAATCCTAATGTGATTTCTTTATAATGGGTGTGTTCCTTATCTTATCCCAGTGTCTAGACTCTTCTCCATAGCTGGAGCCCCAAATAATATACCTTTACGTGCTAAGGAGTGTCTAGAGAGTGGGATAGGTTTAATAACTACCCTAACCCTAACACGTACCCTAACCCTAACCCCTACCCTAACCCTAACACGTACCCTAATCCTAACCCGTACCCTAAACCGAGACCTAACCCTATCACTAACACTAACCCTAACCCTAACCCATACTCTACGCCGTACCCGCACCCCTACCCGAACCCGTATCCTAAGCCGTACCCTAACCCTAACCCTAAGCCTAACCCTAACCCTAGGCTACCCTTGACTGCTTCTGCCTCCAATAGATTTCCTAAGCACTAGTGTTTTAAGGAAGAGCTTAAAAAGAGAATCCTAATGTGATTTCTTTATAATGGGTGTGTTCCTTATCTTATCCTAGTGTCTAAACTCTTCTCCATGGCTGGACCCCCAAATAATATTCCTTTACGTGCTAAGGGGTATCTAGAGAGTGGGATAGGTTTAATAACTACCCTAACCCTAACGCGTACCCTAACCCTAACCCCTACCCTAACCCTAACAAGTACCCTAATCCTAACCCGTACCCTAAACCGAGCCCTAACCCTAACACTAACCCTAACCCTAACCCTAACCCATACCCTACGCCGTACCCGAAACCCTCCCCGAACCCGTACCCTAAGCCGTACCCTAAGCCTAACCCTAAGCCTAACCCTAACTCTAGGCTACCCTTGACTGCTTCTGCCTCCAATAGATTTCCTAAGCACTAGTGTTTTAAGGAACAGCTTAAAAAGAGAATCCTAATGTGATTTCTTTGTAATGGGTGTGTTCCTTATCTTATCCCAGTGTCTAAACTCTTCTCCATGGCTGGACCCCCAAATAATATTCCTTTACGTGCTAAGGAGTGTCTAGAGAGTGGGATAGGTTTAATAACTACCCTAACCCTAACGCGTACCCTAACCCTAACCCCTACCCTAACCCTAACACGTACCCTAATCCTAACCCGTACCCTAAACCGAGCCCTAACCCTAACACTAACCCTAACCCTAACCCTAACCCATACCCTACGCCGTACCCGCACCCCTACCCGAACCCGTATCCTAAGCCGTACCCTAAGCCTAACCCTAAGCCTAACCCTAACCCTAGGCTACCCTTGACTGCTTCTGCCTCCAATAGATTTCCTAAGCACTAGTGTTTTAAGGAACAGCATAAAAAGAGAATCCTAATGTGATTTCTTTATAATGGGTGTGTTCCTTATCTTATCCCAGTGTCTAAACTCTTCTCCATGGCTGGACCCCCAAATAATATTCCTTTACGTGCTAAGGGGTACCTAGAGAGTTGGATAGGCTTAATAACTACCCTAACCCTAACGCGTACCCTAACCCTAACCCCTACCCTAACCCTAACACGTACCCTAATCCTAACCCGTACCCTAAACCGAGACCTAACCCTATCACTAACACTAACCCTAACCCTAACCCATACTCTACGCCGTACCCGCACCCCTACCCTAACCCTAACCCTAAGCCGTACCCTAAGCCTAACCCTAAGCCTAACCCTAACCCTAGGCTACCCTTGACTGCTTCTGCCTCCAATAGATTTCCTAAGCACTAGTGTTTTAAGGAAGAGCTTAAAAAGAGAATCCTAATGTGATTTCTTTATAATGGGTGTGTTCCTTATCTTATCCTAGTGTCTAAACTCTTCTCCATGGCTGGACCCCCAAATAATATTCCTTTACGTGCTAAGGGGTATCTAGAGAGTGGGATAGGTTTAATAACTACCCTAACCCTAACGCGTACCCTAACCCTAACCCCTACCCTAACCCTAACACGTACCCTAATTCTAACCCGTACCCTAAACCGAGTCCTAACCCTATCACTAACCCTAACCCTAACCCTAACCCATACCCTACGCCGTACCCGCACCCCTCCCCGAATCCGTACCCTAAGCCGTACCCTAACACTAACCCTAAGCCTAACCCTAACCCTAGGCTACCCTTGAATGCTTCTGCCTCCAATAGATTTCCTAAGCACTAGTGTTTTAAGGAACAGCTTAAAAAGAGAATCCTAATGTGATTTCTTTATAATGGGTGTGTTCCGTATCTTATCCTAGTGTCTAAACTCTTCTCCATGGCTGGACCCCCAAATAATATTCCTTTACGTGCTAAGGGGTATCTAGAGAGTGGGATAGGTTTAATAACTACCCTAACCCTAACGCGTACCCTAACCCTAACCCCTACCCTAACCCTAACACGTACCCTAATCCTAACCCGTACCCTAAACCGAGCCCTAACCCTAACACTAACCCTAACCCTAACCCTAACCCATACCCTACGCCGTACCCGCACCCCTCCCCGAACCCGTACCCTAAGCCGTACCCTAAGCCTAACCCTAAGCCTAACCCTAACCCTAGGCTACCCTTGACTGCTTCTGCCTCCAATAGATTTCCTAAGCACTAGTGTTTTAAGGAAGAGCTTAAAAAGAGAATCCTAATGTGATTTCTTTATAATGGGTGTGTTCCTTATCTTATCCTAGTGTCTAAACTCTTCTCCATGGCTGGACCCCCAAATAATATTCCTTTACGTGCTAAGGGGTATCTAGAGAGTGGGATAGGTTTAATAACTACCCTAACCCTAACGCGTACCCTAACCCTAACCCCTACCCTAACCCTAACACGTACCCTAATTCTAACCCGTACCCTAAACCGAGTCCTAACCCTATCACTAACCCTAACCCTAACCCTAACCCATACCCTACGCCGTACCCGCACCCCTCCCCGAATCCGTACCCTAAGCCGTACCCTAACACTAACCCTAAGCCTAACACTAACCCTAGGCTACCCTTGAATGCTTCTGCCTCCAATAGATTTCCTAAGCACTAGTGTTTTAAGGAACAGCTTAAAAAGAGAATCCTAATGTGATTTCTTTATAATGGGTGTGTTCCGTATCTTATCCTAGTGTCTAAACTCTTCTCCATGGCTGGACCCCCAAATAATATTCCTTTACGTGCTAAGGGGTATCTAGAGAGTGGGATAGGTTTAATAACTACCCTAACCCTAACGCGTACCCTAACCCTAACCCCTACCCTAACCCTAACACGTACCCTAATCCTAACCCGTACCCTAAACCGAGCCCTAACCCTAACACTAACCCTAACCCTAACCCTAACCCATACCCTACGCCGTACCCGCACCCCTCCCCGAACCCGTACCCTAAGCCGTACCCTAAGCCTAACCCTAAGCCTAACCCTAACCCTAGGCTACCCTTGACTGCTTCTGCCTCCAATAGATTTCCTAAGCACTAGTGTTTTAAGGAACAGCTTAAAAAGAGAATCCTAATGTGATTTCTTTATAATGGGTGTGTTCCTTATCTTATCCCAGTGTCTAGACTCTTCTCCATAGCTGGAGCCCCAAATAATATACCTTTACGTGCTAAGGAGTGTCTAGAGAGTGGGATAGGTTTAATAACTACCCTAACCCTAACACGTACTCTAACCCTAACCCCTACCCTAACCCTAACACGTACCCTAATCCTAACCCGTACCCTAAACCGAGACCTAACCCTATCACTAACACTAACCCTAACCCTAACCCATACTCTACGCCGTACCCGCATCCCTACCCGAACCCGTATCCTAAGCCGTACCCTAACCCTAACCCTAAGCCTAACCCTAACCCTAGGCTACCCTTGACTGCTTCTGCCTCCAATAGATTTCCTAAGCACTAGTGTTTTAAGGAAGAGCTTAAAAAGAGAATCCTAATGTGATTTCTTTATAATGGGTGTGTTCCTTATCTTATCCTAGTGTCTAAACTCTTCTCCATGGCTGGACCCCCAAATAATATTCCTTTACGTGCTAAGGGGTATCTAGAGAGTGGGATAGGTTTAATAACTACCCTAACCCTAACGCGTACCCTAACCCTAACCCCTACCCTAACCCTAACAAGTACCCTAATCCTAACCCGTACCCTAAACCGAGCCCTAACCCTAACACTAACCCTAACCCTAACCCTAACCCATACCCTACGCCGTACCCGAAACCCTCCCCGAACCCGTACCCTAAGCCGTACCCTAAGCCTAACCCTAAGCCTAACCCTAACCCTAGGCTACCCTTGACTGCTTCTGCCTCCAATAGATTTCCTAAGCACTAGTGTTTTAAGGAACAGCTTAAAAAGAGAATCCTAATGTGATTTCTTTGTAATGGGTGTGTTCCTTATCTTATCCCAGTGTCTAAACTCTTCTCCATGGCTGGACCCCCAAATAATATTCCTTTACGTGCTAAGGAGTGTCTAGAGAGTGGGATAGGTTTAATAACTACCCTAACCCTAACGCGTACCCTAACCCTAACCCCTACCCTAACCCTAACACGTACCCTAATCCTAACCCGTACCCTAAACCGAGCCCTAACCCTAACACTAACCCTAACCCTAACCCTAACCCATACCCTACGCCGTACCCGCACCCCTACCCGAACCCGTATCCTAAGCCGTACCCTAAGCCTAACCCTAAGCCTAACCCTAACCCTAGGCTACCCTTGACTGCTTCTGCCTCCAATAGATTTCCTAAGCACTAGTGTTTTAAGGAACAGCATAAAAAGAGAATCCTAATGTGATTTCTTTATAATGGGTGTGTTCCTTATCTTATCCCAGTGTCTAAACTCTTCTCCATGGCTGGACCCCCAAATAATATTCCTTTACGTGCTAAGGGGTACCTAGAGAGTTGGATAGGCTTAATAACTACCCTAACCCTAACGCGTACCCTAACCCTAACCCCTACCCTAACCCTAACACGTACCCTAATCCTAACCCGTACCCTAAACCGAGACCTAACCCTATCACTAACACTAACCCTAACCCTAACCCATACTCTACGCCGTACCCGCACCCCTACCCGAACCCGTATCCTAAGCCGTACCCTAACCCTAACCCTAAGCCTAACCCTAACCCTAGGCTACCCTTGACTGCTTCTGCCTCCAATAGATTTCCTAAGCACTAGTGTTTTAAGGAAGAGCTTAAAAAGAGAATCCTAATGTGATTTCTTTATAATGGGTGTGTTCCTTATCTTATCCTAGTGTCTAAACTCTTCTCCATGGCTGGACCCCCAAATAATATTCCTTTACGTGCTAAGGGGTATCTAGAGAGTGGGATAGGTTTAATAACTACCCTAACCCTAACGCGTACCCTAACCCTAACCCCTACCCTAACCCTAACACGTACCCTAATTCTAACCCGTACCGTAAACCGAGTCCTAACCCTATCACTAACCCTAACCCTAACCCTAACCCATACCCTACGCCGTACCCGCACCCCTCCCCGAATCCGTACCCTAAGCCGTACCCTAACACTAACCCTAAGCCTAACCCTAACCCTAGGCTACCCTTGAATGCTTCTGCCTCCAATAGATTTCCTAAGCACTAGTGTTTTAAGGAACAGCTTAAAAAGAGAATCCTAATGTGATTTCTTTATAATGGGTGTGTTCCGTATCTTATCCTAGTGTCTAAACTCTTCTCCATGGCTGGACCCCCAAATAATATTCCTTTACGTGCTAAGGGGTATCTAGAGAGTGGGATAGGTTTAATAACTACCCTAACCCTAACGCGTACCCTAACCCTAACCCCTACCCTAACCCTAACACGTACCCTAATCCTAACCCGTACCCTAAACCGAGCCCTAACCCTAAAACTAACCCTAACCCTAACCCTAACCCATACCCTACGCCGTACCCGCACCCCTCCCCGAACCCGTACCCTAAGCCGTACCCTAAGCCTAACCCTAAGCCTAACCCTAACCCTAGGCTACCCTTGACTGCTTCTGCCTCCAATAGATTTCCTAAGCACTAGTGTTTTAAGGAACAGCTTAAAAAGAGAATCCTAATGTGATTTCTTTATAATGGGTGTGTTCCTTATCTTATCCCAGTGTCTAAATTCTTCTCCATGGCTGGAGCCCCAAATAATATACCTTTACGTGCTAAGGGGTGTCTAGAGAGTGGGATAGGTTTAATAACTACCCTAACCCTAACGCGTACCCTAACCCTAACCCCTACCCTAACCCTAACACGTACCCTATTCCTAACCCGTACCCTAAACCGAGCCCTAACCCTAACACTAACCCTAACCCTAACCCTAACCCATACCCTACGCCGTACCCGCACCCCTCCCCGAACCCGTACCCTAAGCCGTACCCTAAACCTTACCCTAAGCCTAAACCTAACACTAGGCTACCCTTGACTGCTTCTGCCTCCAATAGATTTCCTAAGCACTAGTGTTTTAAGGAACAGCTTAAAAAGAGAATCCTAATGTGATTTCTTTATAATGGGTGTGTTCCTTATCTTATCCCAGTGTCTAAACTCTTCTCCATGGCTGGACCCCCAAATAATATTCCTTTACGTGCTAAGGGGTACCTAGAGAGTTGGATAGGCTTAATAACTACCCTAACCCTAACGCGTACCCTAACCCTAACCCCTACCCTAACCCTAACACGTACCCTAATCCTAACCCGTACCCTAAACCGAGACCTAACCCTATCACTAACACTAACCCTAACCCTAACCCATACTCTACGCCGTACCCGCACCCCTACCCGAACCCGTATCCTAAGCCGTACCCTAACCCTAACCCTAAGCCTAACCCTAACCCTAGGCTACCCTTGACTGCTTCTGCCTCCAATAGATTTCCTAAGCACTAGTGTTTTAAGGAAGAGCTTAAAAAGAGAATCCTAATGTGATTTCTTTATAATGGGTGTGTTCCTTATCTTATCCTAGTGTCTAAACTCTTCTCCATGGCTGGACCCCCAAATAATATTCCTTTACGTGCTAAGGGGTATCTAGAGAGTGGGATAGGTTTAATAACTACCCTAACCCTAACGCGTACCCTAACCCTAACCCCTACCCTAACCCTAACAAGTACCCTAATCCTAACCCGTACCCTAAACCGAGCCCTAACCCTAACACTAACCCTAACCCTAACCCTAACCCATACCCTACGCCGTACCCGAAACCCTCCCCGAACCCGTACCCTAAGCCGTACCCTAAGCCTAACCCTAAGCCTAACCCTAACCCTAGGCTACCCTTGACTGCTTCTGCCTCCAATAGATTTCCTAAGCACTAGTGTTTTAAGGAACAGCTTAAAAAGAGAATCCTAATGTGATTTCTTTGTAATGGGTGTGTTCCTTATCTTATCCCAGTGTCTAAACTCTTCTCCATGGCTGGACCCCCAAATAATATTCCTTTACGTGCTAAGGAGTGTCTAGAGAGTGGGATAGGTTTAATAACTACCCTAACCCTAACGCGTACCCTAACCCTAACCCCTACCCTAACCCTAACACGTACCCTAATCCTAACCCGTACCCTAAACCGAGCCCTAACCCTAACACTAACCCTAACCCTAACCCTAACCCATACCCTACGCCGTACCCGCACCCCTCCCCGAACCCGTATCCTAAGCCGTACCCTAAGCCTAACCCTAAGCCTAACCCTAACCCTAGGCTACCCTTGACTGCTTCTGCCTCCAATAGATTTCCTAAGCACTAGTGTTTTAAGGAACAGCATAAAAAGAGAATCCTAATGTGATTTCTTTATAATGGGTGTGTTCCTTATCTTATACTAGTGTCTAAACTCTTCTCCATGGCTGGACCCCCAAATAATATTCCTTTACGTGCTAAGGGGTATCTAGAGAGTGGGATAGGTTTAATAACTACCCTAACCCTAACGCGTACCCTAACCCTAACCCCTACCCTAACCCTAACACGTACCCTAATCCTAACCCGTACCCTAAACCGAGCCCTAACCCTAACACTAACCCTAACCCTAACCCTAACCCATACCCTATGCCGTACCCGCACCCCTCCCCGAACCCGTACCCTAAGCCGTACCCTAAGCCTAACCCTAAGCCTAACCCTAACCCTAGGCTACCCTTGACTGCTTCTGCCTCCAATAGATTTCCTAAGCACTAGTGTTTTAAGGAACAGCTTAAAAAGAGAATCCTAATGTGATTTCTTTGTAATGGGTGTGGTCCTTATCCCAGTGTCTAAACTCTTCTCCATGGCTGGACCCCCAAATAATATTCCTTTACGTGCTAAGGAGTGTCTAGAGAGTGGGATAGGTTTAATAACTACCCTAACCCTAACACGTACCCTAACCCTAACCCCTACCCTAACCCTAACACGTACCCTAATCCTAACCCGTACCCTAAACCGAGCCCTAACCCTAAAACTAACCCTAACCCTAACCCTAACCCATACCCTACGCCGTACCCGCACCCCTCCCCGAACCCGTATCCTAAGCCGTACCCTAAGCCTAACCCTAAGCCTAACCCTAACCCTAGGCTACCCTTGACTGCTTCTGCCTCCAATAGATTTCCTAAGCACTAGTGTTTTAAGGAACAGCTTAAAAAGAGAATCCTAATGTGATTTCTTTATAATGGGTGTGTTCCTTATCTTATCCCAGTGTCTAAATTCTTCTCCATGGCTGGAGCCCCAAATAATATACCTTTACGTGCTAAGGGGTGTCTAGAGAGTGGGATAGGTTTAATAACTACCCTAACCCTAACGCGTACCCTAACCCTAACCCCTACCCTAACCCTAACACGTACCCTATTCCTAACCCGTACCCTAAACCGAGCCCTAACCCTAACACTAACCCTAACCCTAACCCTAACCCATACCCTACGCCGTACCCGCACCCCTCCCCGAACCCGTACCCTAAGCCGTACCCTAAACCTTACCCTAAGCCTAAACCTAACACTAGGCTACCCTTGACTGCTTCTGCCTCCAATAGATTTCCTAAGCACTAGTGTTTTAAGGAACAGCTTAAAAAGAGAATCCTAATGTGATTTCTTTATAATGGGTGTGTTCCTTATCTTATCCCAGTGTCTAAACTCTTCTCCATGGCTGGACCCCCAAATAATATTCCTTTACGTGCTAAGGGGTACCTAGAGAGTTGGATAGGCTTAATAACTACCCTAACCCTAACGCGTACCCTAACCCTAACCCCTACCCTAACCCTAACACGTACCCTAATTCTAACCCGTACCCTAAACCGAGTCCTAACCCTATCACTAACCCTAACCCTAACCCTAACCCATACCCTACGCCGTACCCGCACCCCTCCCCGAATCCGTACCCTAAGCCGTACCCTAACACTAACCCTAAGCCTAACACTAACCCTAGGCTACCCTTGAATGCTTCTGCCTCCAATAGATTTCCTAAGCACTAGTGTTTTAAGGAACAGCTTAAAAAGAGAATCCTAATGTGATTTCTTTATAATGGGTGTGTTCCGTATCTTATCCTAGTGTCTAAACTCTTCTCCATGGCTGGACCCCCAAATAATATTCCTTTACGTGCTAAGGGGTATCTAGAGAGTGGGATAGGTTTAATAACTACCCTAACCCTAACGCGTACCCTAACCCTAACCCCTACCCTAACCCTAACACGTACCCTAATCCTAACCCGTACCCTAAACCGAGCCCTAACCCTAACACTAACCCTAACCCTAACCCTAACCCATACCCTACGCCGTACCCGCACCCCTCCCCGAACCCGTACCCTAAGCCGTACCCTAAGCCTAACCCTAAGCCTAACCCTAACCCTAGGCTACCCTTGACTGCTTCTGCCTCCAATAGATTTCCTAAGCACTAGTGTTTTAAGGAACAGCTTAAAAAGAGAATCCTAATGTGATTTCTTTATAATGGGTGTGTTCCTTATCTTATCCCAGTGTCTAGACTCTTCTCCATAGCTGGAGCCCCAAATAATATACCTTTACGTGCTAAGGAGTGTCTAGAGAGTGGGATAGGTTTAATAACTACCCTAACCCTAACACGTACCCTAACCCTAACCCCTACCCTAACCCTAACACGTACCCTAATCCTAACCCGTACCCTAAACCGAGACCTAACCCTATCACTAACACTAACCCTAACCCTAACCCATACTCTACGCCGTACCCGCACCCCTACCCGAACCCGTATCCTAAGCCGTACCCTAACCCTAACCCTAAGCCTAACCCTAACCCTAGGCTACCCTTGACTGCTTCTGCCTCCAATAGATTTCCTAAGCACTAGTGTTTTAAGGAACAGCTTAAAAAGAGAATCCTAATGTGATTTCTTTATAATGGGTGTGTTCCTTATCTTATCCCAGTGTCTAGACTCTTCTCCATAGCTGGAGCCCCAAATAATATACCTTTACGTGCTAAGGAGTGTCTAGAGAGTGGGATAGGTTTAATAACTACCCTAACCCTAACACGTACCCTAACCCTAACCCCTACCCTAACCCTAACACGTACCCTAATCCTAACCCGTACCCTAAACCGAGACCTAACCCTATCACTAACACTAACCCTAACCCTAACCCATACTCTACGCCGTACCCGCACCCCTACCCGAACCCGTATCCTAAGCCGTACCCTAACCCTAACCCTAAGCCTAACACTAACCCTAGGCTACCCTTGACTGCTTCTGCCTCCAATAGATTTCCTAAGCACTAGTGTTTTAAGGAAGAGCTTAAAAAGAGAATCCTAATGTGATTTCTTTATAATGGGTGTGTTCCTTATCTTATCCTAGTGTCTAAACTCTTCTCCATGGCTGGACCCCCAAATAATATTCCTTTACGTGCTAAGGGGTATCTAGAGAGTGGGATAGGTTTAATAACTACCCTAACCCTAACGCGTACCCTAACCCTAACCCCTACCCTAACCCTAACAAGTACCCTAATCCTAACCCGTACCCTAAACCGAGCCCTAACCCTAACACTAACCCTAACCCTAACCCTAACCCATACCCTACGCCGTACCCGAAACCCTCCCCGAACCCGTACCCTAAGCCGTACCCTAAGCCTAACCCTAAGCCTAACCCTAACTCTAGGCTACCCTTGACTGCTTCTGCCTCCAATAGATTTCCTAAGCACTAGTGTTTTAAGGAACAGCTTAAAAAGAGAATCCTAATGTGATTTCTTTGTAATGGGTGTGTTCCTTATCTTATCCCAGTGTCTAAACTCTTCTCCATGGCTGGACCCCCAAATAATATTCCTTTACGTGCTAAGGAGTGTCTAGAGAGTGGGATAGGTTTAATAACTACCCTAACCCTAACGCGTACCCTAACCCTAACCCCTACCCTAACCCTAACACGTACCCTAATCCTAACCCGTACCCTAAACCGAGCCCTAACCCTAACACTAACCCTAACCCTAACCCTAACCCATACCCTACGCCGTACCCGCACCCCTACCCGAACCCGTATCCTAAGCCGTACCCTAAGCCTAACCCTAAGCCTAACCCTAACCCTAGGCTACCCTTGACTGCTTCTGCCTCCAATAGATTTCCTAAGCACTAGTGTTTTAAGGAACAGCATAAAAAGAGAATCCTAATGTGATTTCTTTATAATGGGTGTGTTCCTTATCTTATCCCAGTGTCTAAACTCTTCTCCATGGCTGGACCCCCAAATAATATTCCTTTACGTGCTAAGGGGTACCTAGAGAGTTGGATAGGCTTAATAACTACCCTAACCCTAACGCGTACCCTAACCCTAACCCCTACCCTAACCCTAACACGTACCCTAATCCTAACCCGTACCCTAAACCGAGACCTAACCCTATCACTAACACTAACCCTAACCCTAACCCATACTCTACGCCGTACCCGCACCCCTACCCTAACCCTAACCCTAAGCCGTACCCTAAGCCTAACCCTAAGCCTAACCCTAACCCTAGGCTACCCTTGACTGCTTCTGCCTCCAATAGATTTCCTAAGCACTAGTGTTTTAAGGAAGAGCTTAAAAAGAGAATCCTAATGTGATTTCTTTATAATGGGTGTGTTCCTTATCTTATCCTAGTGTCTAAACTCTTCTCCATGGCTGGACCCCCAAATAATATTCCTTTACGTGCTAAGGGGTATCTAGAGAGTGGGATAGGTTTAATAACTACCCTAACCCTAACGCGTACCCTAACCCTAACCCCTACCCTAACCCTAACACGTACCCTAATTCTAACCCGTACCCTAAACCGAGTCCTAACCCTATCACTAACCCTAACCCTAACCCTAACCCATACCCTACGCCGTACCCGCACCCCTCCCCGAATCCGTACCCTAAGCCGTACCCTAACACTAACCCTAAGCCTAACCCTAACCCTAGGCTACCCTTGAATGCTTCTGCCTCCAATAGATTTCCTAAGCACTAGTGTTTTAAGGAACAGCTTAAAAAGAGAATCCTAATGTGATTTCTTTATAATGGGTGTGTTCCGTATCTTATCCTAGTGTCTAAACTCTTCTCCATGGCTGGACCCCCAAATAATATTCCTTTACGTGCTAAGGGGTATCTAGAGAGTGGGATAGGTTTAATAACTACCCTAACCCTAACGCGTACCCTAACCCTAACCCCTACCCTAACCCTAACACGTACCCTAATCCTAACCCGTACCCTAAACCGAGCCCTAACCCTAACACTAACCCTAACCCTAACCCTAACCCATACCCTACGCCGTACCCGCACCCCTCCCCGAACCCGTACCCTAAGCCGTACCCTAAGCCTAACCCTAAGCCTAACCCTAACCCTAGGCTACCCTTGACTGCTTCTGCCTCCAATAGATTTCCTAAGCACTAGTGTTTTAAGGAACAGCTTAAAAAGAGAATCCTAATGTGATTTCTTTGTAATGGGTGTGGTCCTTATCCCAGTGTCTAAACTCTTCTCCATGGCTGGACCCCCAAATAATATTCCTTTACGTGCTAAGGAGTGTCTAGAGAGTGGGATAGGTTTAATAACTACCCTAACCCTAACACGTACCCTAACCCTAACCCCTACCCTAACCCTAACACGTACCCTAATCCTAACCCGTACCCTAAACCGAGCCCTAACCCTAAAACTAACCCTAACCCTAACCCTAACCCATACCCTACGCCGTACCCGCACCCCTCCCCGAACCCGTATCCTAAGCCGTACCCTAAGCCTAACCCTAAGCCTAACCCTAACCCTAGGCTACCCTTGACTGCTTCTGCCTCCAATAGATTTCCTAAGCACTAGTGTTTTAAGGAACAGCTTAAAAAGAGAATCCTAATGTGATTTCTTTATAATGGGTGTGTTCCTTATCTTATCCCAGTGTCTAAATTCTTCTCCATGGCTGGAGCCCCAAATAATATACCTTTACGTGCTAAGGGGTGTCTAGAGAGTGGGATAGGTTTAATAACTACCCTAACCCTAACGCGTACCCTAACCCTAACCCCTACCCTAACCCTAACACGTACCCTATTCCTAACCCGTACCCTAAACCGAGCCCTAACCCTAACACTAACCCTAACCCTAACCCTAACCCATACCCTACGCCGTACCCGCACCCCTCCCCGAACCCGTACCCTAAGCCGTACCCTAAACCTTACCCTAAGCCTAAACCTAACACTAGGCTACCCTTGACTGCTTCTGCCTCCAATAGATTTCCTAAGCACTAGTGTTTTAAGGAACAGCTTAAAAAGAGAATCCTAATGTGATTTCTTTATAATGGGTGTGTTCCTTATCTTATCCCAGTGTCTAAACTCTTCTCCATGGCTGGACCCCCAAATAATATTCCTTTACGTGCTAAGGGGTACCTAGAGAGTTGGATAGGCTTAATAACTACCCTAACCCTAACGCGTACCCTAACCCTAACCCCTACCCTAACCCTAACACGTACCCTAATCCTAACCCGTACCCTAAACCGAGACCTAACCCTATCACTAACACTAACCCTAACCCTAACCCATACTCTACGCCGTACCCGCACCCCTACCCTAACCCTAACCCTAAGCCGTACCCTAAGCCTAACCCTAAGCCTAACCCTAACCCTAGGCTACCCTTGACTGCTTCTGCCTCCAATAGATTTCCTAAGCACTAGTGTTTTAAGGAAGAGCTTAAAAAGAGAATCCTAATGTGATTTCTTTATAATGGGTGTGTTCCTTATCTTATCCTAGTGTCTAAACTCTTCTCCATGGCTGGACCCCCAAATAATATTCCTTTACGTGCTAAGGGGTATCTAGAGAGTGGGATAGGTTTAATAACTACCCTAACCCTAACGCGTACCCTAACCCTAACCCCTACCCTAACCCTAACACGTACCCTAATTCTAACCCGTACCCTAAACCGAGTCCTAACCCTATCACTAACCCTAACCCTAACCCTAACCCATACCCTACGCCGTACCCGCACCCCTCCCCGAATCCGTACCCTAAGCCGTACCCTAACACTAACCCTAAGCCTAACCCTAACCCTAGGCTACCCTTGAATGCTTCTGCCTCCAATAGATTTCCTAAGCACTAGTGTTTTAAGGAACAGCTTAAAAAGAGAATCCTAATGTGATTTCTTTATAATGGGTGTGTTCCGTATCTTATCCTAGTGTCTAAACTCTTCTCCATGGCTGGACCCCCAAATAATATTCCTTTACGTGCTAAGGGGTATCTAGAGAGTGGGATAGGTTTAATAACTACCCTAACCCTAACGCGTACCCTAACCCTAACCCCTACCCTAACCCTAACACGTACCCTAATCCTAACCCGTACCCTAAACCGAGCCCTAACCCTAACACTAACCCTAACCCTAACCCTAACCCATACCCTACGCCGTACCCGCACCCCTCCCCGAACCCGTACCCTAAGCCGTACCCTAAGCCTAACCCTAAGCCTAACCCTAACCCTAGGCTACCCTTGACTGCTTCTGCCTCCAATAGATTTCCTAAGCACTAGTGTTTTAAGGAACAGCTTAAAAAGAGAATCCTAATGTGATTTCTTTGTAATGGGTGTGGTCCTTATCCCAGTGTCTAAACTCTTCTCCATGGCTGGACCCCCAAATAATATTCCTTTACGTGCTAAGGAGTGTCTAGAGAGTGGGATAGGTTTAATAACTACCCTAACCCTAACACGTACCCTAACCCTAACCCCTACCCTAACCCTAACACGTACCCTAATCCTAACCCGTACCCTAAACCGAGCCCTAACCCTAAAACTAACCCTAACCCTAACCCTAACCCATACCCTACGCCGTACCCGCACCCCTCCCCGAACCCGTATCCTAAGCCGTACCCTAAGCCTAACCCTAAGCCTAACCCTAACCCTAGGCTACCCTTGACTGCTTCTGCCTCCAATAGATTTCCTAAGCACTAGTGTTTTAAGGAACAGCTTAAAAAGAGAATCCTAATGTGATTTCTTTATAATGGGTGTGTTCCTTATCTTATCCCAGTGTCTAAATTCTTCTCCATGGCTGGAGCCCCAAATAATATACCTTTACGTGCTAAGGGGTGTCTAGAGAGTGGGATAGGTTTAATAACTACCCTAACCCTAACGCGTACCCTAACCCTAACCCCTACCCTAACCCTAACACGTACCCTATTCCTAACCCGTACCCTAAACCGAGCCCTAACCCTAACACTAACCCTAACCCTAACCCTAACCCATACCCTACGCCGTACCCGCACCCCTCCCCGAACCCGTACCCTAAGCCGTACCCTAAACCTTACCCTAAGCCTAAACCTAACACTAGGCTACCCTTGACTGCTTCTGCCTCCAATAGATTTCCTAAGCACTAGTGTTTTAAGGAACAGCTTAAAAAGAGAATCCTAATGTGATTTCTTTATAATGGGTGTGTTCCTTATCTTATCCCAGTGTCTAAACTCTTCTCCATGGCTGGACCCCCAAATAATATTCCTTTACGTGCTAAGGGGTACCTAGAGAGTTGGATAGGCTTAATAACTACCCTAACCCTAACGCGTACCCTAACCCTAACCCCTACCCTAACCCTAACACGTACCCTAATTCTAACCCGTACCCTAAACCGAGTCCTAACCCTATCACTAACCCTAACCCTAACCCTAACCCATACCCTACGCCGTACCCGCACCCCTCCCCGAATCCGTACCCTAAGCCGTACCCTAACACTAACCCTAAGCCTAACACTAACCCTAGGCTACCCTTGAATGCTTCTGCCTCCAATAGATTTCCTAAGCACTAGTGTTTTAAGGAACAGCTTAAAAAGAGAATCCTAATGTGATTTCTTTATAATGGGTGTGTTCCGTATCTTATCCTAGTGTCTAAACTCTTCTCCATGGCTGGACCCCCAAATAATATTCCTTTACGTGCTAAGGGGTATCTAGAGAGTGGGATAGGTTTAATAACTACCCTAACCCTAACGCGTACCCTAACCCTAACCCCTACCCTAACCCTAACACGTACCCTAATCCTAACCCGTACCCTAAACCGAGCCCTAACCCTAACACTAACCCTAACCCTAACCCTAACCCATACCCTACGCCGTACCCGCACCCCTCCCCGAACCCGTACCCTAAGCCGTACCCTAAGCCTAACCCTAAGCCTAACCCTAACCCTAGGCTACCCTTGACTGCTTCTGCCTCCAATAGATTTCCTAAGCACTAGTGTTTTAAGGAACAGCTTAAAAAGAGAATCCTAATGTGATTTCTTTATAATGGGTGTGTTCCTTATCTTATCCCAGTGTCTAGACTCTTCTCCATAGCTGGAGCCCCAAATAATATACCTTTACGTGCTAAGGAGTGTCTAGAGAGTGGGATAGGTTTAATAACTACCCTAACCCTAACACGTACCCTAACCCTAACCCCTACCCTAACCCTAACACGTACCCTAATCCTAACCCGTACCCTAAACCGAGACCTAACCCTATCACTAACACTAACCCTAACCCTAACCCATACTCTACGCCGTACCCGCACCCCTACCCGAACCCGTATCCTAAGCCGTACCCTAACCCTAACCCTAAGCCTAACCCTAACCCTAGGCTACCCTTGACTGCTTCTGCCTCCAATAGATTTCCTAAGCACTAGTGTTTTAAGGAACAGCTTAAAAAGAGAATCCTAATGTGATTTCTTTATAATGGGTGTGTTCCTTATCTTATCCCAGTGTCTAGACTCTTCTCCATAGCTGGAGCCCCAAATAATATACCTTTACGTGCTAAGGAGTGTCTAGAGAGTGGGATAGGTTTAATAACTACCCTAACCCTAACACGTACCCTAACCCTAACCCCTACCCTAACCCTAACACGTACCCTAATCCTAACCCGTACCCTAAACCGAGACCTAACCCTATCACTAACACTAACCCTAACCCTAACCCATACTCTACGCCGTACCCGCACCCCTACCCGAACCCGTATCCTAAGCCGTACCCTAACCCTAACCCTAAGCCTAACCCTAACCCTAGGCTACCCTTGACTGCTTCTGCCTCCAATAGATTTCCTAAGCACTAGTGTTTTAAGGAAGAGCTTAAAAAGAGAATCCTAATGTGATTTCTTTATAATGGGTGTGTTCCTTATCTTATCCTAGTGTCTAAACTCTTCTCCATGGCTGGACCCCCAAATAATATTCCTTTACGTGCTAAGGGGTATCTAGAGAGTGGGATAGGTTTAATAACTACCCTAACCCTAACGCGTACCCTAACCCTAACCCCTACCCTAACCCTAACAAGTACCCTAATCCTAACCCGTACCCTAAACCGAGCCCTAACCCTAACACTAACCCTAACCCTAACCCTAACCCATACCCTACGCCGTACCCGAAACCCTCCCCGAACCCGTACCCTAAGCCGTACCCTAAGCCTAACCCTAAGCCTAACCCTAACTCTAGGCTACCCTTGACTGCTTCTGCCTCCAATAGATTTCCTAAGCACTAGTGTTTTAAGGAACAGCTTAAAAAGAGAATCCTAATGTGATTTCTTTGTAATGGGTGTGTTCCTTATCTTATCCCAGTGTCTAAACTCTTCTCCATGGCTGGACCCCCAAATAATATTCCTTTACGTGCTAAGGAGTGTCTAGAGAGTGGGATAGGTTTAATAACTACCCTAACCCTAACGCGTACCCTAACCCTAACCCCTACCCTAACCCTAACACGTACCCTAATCCTAACCCGTACCCTAAACCGAGCCCTAACCCTAACACTAACCCTAACCCTAACCCTAACCCATACCCTACGCCGTACCCGCACCCCTACCCGAACCCGTATCCTAAGCCGTACCCTAAGCCTAACCCTAACCCTAGGCTACCCTTGACTGCTTCTGCCTCCAATAGATTTCCTAAGCACTAGTGTTTTAAGGAACAGCATAAAAAGAGAATCCTAATGTGATTTCTTTATAATGGGTGTGTTCCTTATCTTATCCCAGTGTCTAAACTCTTCTCCATGGCTGGACCCCCAAATAATATTCCTTTACGTGCTAAGGGGTACCTAGAGAGTTGGATAGGCTTAATAACTACCCTAACCCTAACGCGTACCCTAACCCTAACCCCTACCCTAACCCTAACACGTACCCTAATCCTAACCCGTACCCTAAACCGAGACCTAACCCTATCACTAACACTAACCCTAACCCTAACCCATACTCTACGCCGTACCCGCACCCCTACCCTAACCCTAACCCTAAGCCGTACCCTAAGCCTAACCCTAAGCCTAACCCTAACCCTAGGCTACCCTTGACTGCTTCTGCCTCCAATAGATTTCCTAAGCACTAGTGTTTTAAGGAAGAGCTTAAAAAGAGAATCCTAATGTGATTTCTTTATAATGGGTGTGTTCCTTATCTTATCCTAGTGTCTAAACTCTTCTCCATGGCTGGACCCCCAAATAATATTCCTTTACGTGCTAAGGGGTATCTAGAGAGTGGGATAGGTTTAATAACTACCCTAACCCTAACGCGTACCCTAACCCTAACCCCTACCCTAACCCTAACACGTACCCTAATTCTAACCCGTACCCTAAACCGAGTCCTAACCCTATCACTAACCCTAACCCTAACCCTAACCCATACCCTACGCCGTACCCGCACCCCTCCCCGAATCCGTACCCTAAGCCGTACCCTAACACTAACCCTAAGCCTAACCCTAACCCTAGGCTACCCTTGAATGCTTCTGCCTCCAATAGATTTCCTAAGCACTAGTGTTTTAAGGAACAGCTTAAAAAGAGAATCCTAATGTGATTTCTTTATAATGGGTGTGTTCCGTATCTTATCCTAGTGTCTAAACTCTTCTCCATGGCTGGACCCCCAAATAATATTCCTTTACGTGCTAAGGGGTATCTAGAGAGTGGGATAGGTTTAATAACTACCCTAACCCTAACGCGTACCCTAACCCTAACCCCTACCCTAACCCTAACACGTACCCTAATCCTAACCCGTACCCTAAACCGAGCCCTAACCCTAACACTAACCCTAACCCTAACCCTAACCCATACCCTACGCCGTACCCGCACCCCTCCCCGAACCCGTACCCTAAGCCGTACCCTAAGCCTAACCCTAAGCCTAACCCTAACCCTAGGCTACCCTTGACTGCTTCTGCCTCCAATAGATTTCCTAAGCACTAGTGTTTTAAGGAACAGCTTAAAAAGAGAATCCTAATGTGATTTCTTTATAATGGGTGTGTTCCTTATCTTATCCCAGTGTCTAAATTCTTCTCCATGGCTGGAGCCCCAAATAATATACCTTTACGTGCTAAGGGGTGTCTAGAGAGTGGGATAGGTTTAATAACTACCCTAACCCTAACGCGTACCCTAACCCTAACCCCTACCCTAACCCTAACACGTACCCTATTCCTAACCCGTACCCTAAACCGAGCCCTAACCCTAACACTAACCCTAACCCTAACCCTAACCCATACCCTACGCCGTACCCGCACCCCTCCCCGAACCCGTACCCTAAGCCGTACCCTAAACCTTACCCTAAGCCTAAACCTAACACTAGGCTACCCTTGACTGCTTCTGCCTCCAATAGATTTCCTAAGCACTAGTGTTTTAAGGAACAGCTTAAAAAGAGAATCCTAATGTGATTTCTTTATAATGGGTGTGTTCCTTATCTTATCCCAGTGTCTAAACTCTTCTCCATGGCTGGACCCCCAAATAATATTCCTTTACATGCTAAGGGGTACCTAGAGAGTTGGATAGGCTTAATAACTACCCTAACCCTAACGCGTACCCTAACCCTAACCCCTACCCTAACCCTAACACGTACCCTAATCCTAACCCGTACCCTAAACCGAGACCTAACCCTATCACTAACACTAACTCTAACCCTAACCCATACTCTACGCCGTACCCGCACCCCTACCCGAACCCGTATCCTAAGCCGTACCCTAACCCTAACCCTAAGCCTAACCCTAACCCTAGGCTACCCTTGACTGCTTCTGCCTCCAATAGATTTCCTAAGCACTAGTGTTTTAAGGAAGAGCTTAAAAAGAGAATCCTAATGTGATTTCTTTATAATGGGTGTGTTCCTTATCTTATCCTAGTGTCTAAACTCTTCTCCATGGCTGGACCCCCAAATAATATTCCTTTACGTGCTAAGGGGTATCTAGAGAGTGGGATAGGTTTAATAACTACCCTAACCCTAACGCGTACCCTAACCCTAACCCCTACCCTAACCCTAACAAGTACCCTAATCCTAACCCGTACCCTAAACCGAGCCCTAACCCTAACACTAACCCTAACCCTAACCCTAACCCATACCCTACGCCGTACCCGAAACCCTCCCCGAACCCGTACCCTAAGCCGTACCCTAAGCCTAACCCTAAGCCTAACCCTAACCCTAGGCTACCCTTGACTGCTTCTGCCTCCAATAGATTTCCTAAGCACTAGTGTTTTAAGGAACAGCTTAAAAAGAGAATCCTAATGTGATTTCTTTGTAATGGGTGTGTACCTTATCTTATCCCAGTGTCTAAACTCTTCTCCATGGCTGGACCCCCAAATAATATTCCTTTACGTGCTAAGGAGTGTCTAGAGAGTGGGATAGGTTTAATAACTACCCTAACCCTAACGCGTACCCTAACCCTAACCCCTACCCTAACCCTAACACGTACCCTAATCCTAACCCGTACCCTAAACCGAGCCCTAACCCTAACACTAACCCTAACCCTAACCCTAACCCATACCCTACGCCGTACCCGCACCCCTACCCGAACCCGTATCCTAAGCCGTACCCTAAGCCTAACCCTAAGCCTAACCCTAACCCTAGGCTACCCTTGACTGCTTCTGCCTCCAATAGATTTCCTAAGCACTAGTGTTTTAAGGAACAGCATAAAAAGAGAATCCTAATGTGATTTCTTTATAATGGGTGTGTTCCTTATCTTATCCCAGTGTCTAAACTCTTCTCCATGGCTGGACCCCCAAATAATATTCCTTTACGTGCTAAGGGGTACCTAGAGAGTTGGATAGGCTTAATAACTACCCTAACCCTAACGCGTACCCTAACCCTAACCCCTACCCTAACCCTAACACGTACCCTAATCCTAACCCGTACCCTAAACCGAGACCTAACCCTATCACTAACACTAACCCTAACCCTAACCCATACTCTACGCCGTACCCGCACCCCTACCCTAACCCTAACCCTAAGCCGTACCCTAAGCCTAACCCTAAGCCTAACCCTAACCCTAGGCTACCCTTGACTGCTTCTGCCTCCAATAGATTTCCTAAGCACTAGTGTTTTAAGGAAGAGCTTAAAAAGAGAATCCTAATGTGATTTCTTTATAATGGGTGTGTTCCTTATCTTATCCTAGTGTCTAAACTCTTCTCCATGGCTGGACCCCCAAATAATATTCCTTTACGTGCTAAGGGGTATCTAGAGAGTGGGATAGGTTTAATAACTACCCTAACCCTAACGCGTACCCTAACCCTAACCCCTACCCTAACCCTAACACGTACCCTAATTCTAACCCGTACCCTAAACCGAGTCCTAACCCTATCACTAACCCTAACCCTAACCCTAACCCATACCCTACGCCGTACCCGCACCCCTCCCCGAATCCGTACCCTAAGCCGTACCCTAACACTAACCCTAAGCCTAACCCTAACCCTAGGCTACCCTTGAATGCTTCTGCCTCCAATAGATTTCCTAAGCACTAGTGTTTTAAGGAACAGCTTAAAAAGAGAATCCTAATGTGATTTCTTTATAATGGGTGTGTTCCGTATCTTATCCTAGTGTCTAAACTCTTCTCCATGGCTGGACCCCCAAATAATATTCCTTTACGTGCTAAGGGGTATCTAGAGAGTGGGATAGGTTTAATAACTACCCTAACCCTAACGCGTACCCTAACCCTAACCCCTACCCTAACCCTAACACGTACCCTAATCCTAACCCGTACCCTAAACCGAGCCCTAACCCTAACACTAACCCTAACCCTAACCCTAACCCATACCCTACGCCGTACCCGCACCCCTCCCCGAACCCGTACCCTAAGCCGTACCCTAAGCCTAACCCTAAGCCTAACCCTAACCCTAGGCTACCCTTGACTGCTTCTGCCTCCAATAGATTTCCTAAGCACTAGTGTTTTAAGGAACAGCTTAAAAAGAGAATCCTAATGTGATTTCTTTATAATGGGTGTGTTCCTTATCTTATCCCAGTGTCTAAATTCTTCTCCATGGCTGGAGCCCCAAATAATATACCTTTACGTGCTAAGGGGTGTCTAGAGAGTGGGATAGGTTTAATAACTACCCTAACCCTAACGCGTACCCTAACCCTAACCCCTACCCTAACCCTAACACGTACCCTATTCCTAACCCGTACCCTAAACCGAGCCCTAACCCTAACACTAACCCTAACCCTAACCCTAACCCATACCCTACGCCGTACCCGCACCCCTCCCCGAACCCGTACCCTAAGCCGTACCCTAAACCTTACCCTAAGCCTAAACCTAACACTAGGCTACCCTTGACTGCTTCTGCCTCCAATAGATTTCCTAAGCACTAGTGTTTTAAGGAACAGCTTAAAAAGAGAATCCTAATGTGATTTCTTTATAATGGGTGTGTTCCTTATCTTATCCCAGTGTCTAAACTCTTCTCCATGGCTGGACCCCCAAATAATATTCCTTTACGTGCTAAGGGGTACCTAGAGAGTTGTATAGGCTTAATAACTACCCTAACCCTAACGCGTACCCTAACCCTAACCCCTACCCTAACCCTAACACGTACCCTAATCCTAACCCGTACCCTAAACCGAGACCTAACCCTAACACGAACCCTAACCCTAACCCTAACCCATACCCTACGCCGTACCCGAACCCCTCCCCGAACCCCTACCCTAAGCCGTACCCTAACCCTAACCCTAAGCCTAACCCTAACCCTAGGCTACCCTTGACTGCTTCTGCCTCCAATAGATTTCCTAAGCACTAGTGTTTTAAGGAACAGCTTAAAAAGAGAATCCTAATGTGATTTCTTTATAATGTATGTGTTCCTTATTTTATCCTAGTGTCTAAACTCTTCTCCATGGCTGGACCCGCAAATAATATTCCTTTACGTGCTAAGGGGTATCTAGAGAGTGGGATAGGTTTAATAACTACCCTAACCCTAACACGTACCCTAATCCTAACCCGTACCCTGAACCGAGCCCTAACCCTAACACTAACCCTAACCCTAACCCTAACCCATACCCTACGCCGTACCCGAACCCCTCCCCGAACCCGTACCCTAAGCCGTACCCTAAGCCTAACCCTAAGCCTAACCCTAACCCTAGGCTACCCTTGACTGCTTCTGCCTCCAATAGATTTCCTAAGCACTAGTGTTTTAAGAAAAGGCTTAAAAAGAGAATCCTAATGTGATTTCTTTATAATGGGTGTGTTCCTTATCTTATCCTAGTGTCTAAACTCTTCTCCATGGCTGGACCCCCAAATAATATTCCTTTACGTGCTAAGCGGTATCTAGAGAGTGGGATAGGTTTAATAACTACCCTAACCCTAACACGTACCCTAACCCTAACCCCTACCCTAACCCTAACACGTACCCTAATCCTAACCCGTACGCTGAACCGAGCCCTAACCCTAACACTAACCCTAACCCTAACCCTAACCCATACCCTACGCCGTACCCGAACCCCTCCCCGAACCCGTACCCTAAGCCGTACCCTAAGCCTAACCCTAACCCTAGGCTACCCTTGACTGCTTCTGCCTCCAATAGATTTCCTAAGCACTAGTGTTTGAAGGAACAGCTTAAAAAGAGAATCCTAATGTGATTTCTTTGTAATGGGTGTGTTCCTTATCTTATCCCAGTGTCTAAACTCTTCTCCATGGCTGGACCCCCAAATAATATTCCTTTACGTGCTAAGGAGTGTCTAGAGAGTGGGATAGGTTTAATAACTACCCTAACCCTAACGCGTACCCTAACCCTAACCCCTACCCTAACCCTAACACGTACCCTAATCCTAACCCGTACCCTAAACCGAGCCCTAACCCTAACACTAACCCTAACCCTAACCCTAACCCATACCCTACGCCGTACCCGCACCCCTCCCCGAACCCGTATCCTAAGCCGTACCCTAAGCCTAACCCTAAGCCTAACCCTAACCCTAGGCTACCCTTGACTGCTTCTGCCTCCAATAGATTTCCTAAGCACTAGTGTTTTAAGGAACAGCATAAAAAGAGAATCCTAATGTGATTTCTTTATAATGGGTGTGTTCCTTATCTTATCCCAGTGTCTAAACTCTTCTCCATGGCTGGACCCCCAAATAATATTCCTTTACGTGCTAAGGGGTACCTAGAGAGTTGGATAGGCTTAATAACTACCCTAACCCTAACGCGTACCCTAACCCTAACCCCTACCCTAACCCTAACACGTACCCTAATCCTAACCCGTACCCTAAACCGAGACCTAACCCTATCACTAACACTAACCCTAACCCTAACCCATACTCTACGCCGTACCCGCACCCCTACCCGAACCCGTATCCTAAGCCGTACCCTAACCCTAACCCTAAGCCTAACCCTAACCCTAGGCTACCCTTGACTGCTTCTGCCTCCAATAGATTTCCTAAGCACTAGTGTTTTAAGGAAGAGCTTAAAAAGAGAATCCTAATGTGATTTCTTTATAATGGGTGTGTTCCTTATCTTATCCTAGTGTCTAAACTCTTCTCCATGGCTGGACCCCCAAATAATATTCCTTTACGTGCTAAGGGGTATCTAGAGAGTGGGATAGGTTTAATAACTACCCTAACCCTAACGCGTACCCTAACCCTAACCCCTACCCTAACCCTAACACGTACCCTAATTCTAACCCGTACCCTAAACCGAGTCCTAACCCTATCACTAACCCTAACCCTAACCCTAACCCATACCCTACGCCGTACCCGCACCCCTCCCCGAATCCGTACCCTAAGCCGTACCCTAACACTAACCCTAAGCCTAACACTAACCCTAGGCTACCCTTGAATGCTTCTGCCTCCAATAGATTTCCTAAGCACTAGTGTTTTAAGGAACAGCTTAAAAAGAGAATCCTAATGTGATTTCTTTATAATGGGTGTGTTCCGTATCTTATCCTAGTGTCTAAACTCTTCTCCATGGCTGGACCCCCAAATAATATTCCTTTACGTGCTAAGGGGTATCTAGAGAGTGGGATAGGTTTAATAACTACCCTAACCCTAACGCGTACCCTATCCCTAAACCCTACCCTAACCCTAACACGTACCCTAATCCTAACCCGTACCCTAAACCGAGCCCTAACCCTAACACTAACCCTAACCCTAACCCTAACCCATACCCTACGCCGTACCCGCACCCCTCCCCGAACCCGTACCCTAAGCCGTACCCTAAGCCTAACCCTAAGCCTAACCCTAACCCTAGGCTACCCTTGACTGCTTCTGCCTCCAATAGATTTCCTAAGCACTAGTGTTTTAAGGAACAGCTTAAAAAGAGAATCCTAATGTGATTTCTTTATAATGGGTGTGTTCCTTATCTTATCCCAGTGTCTAAATTCTTCTCCATGGCTGGAGCCCCAAATAATATACCTTTACGTGCTAAGGGGTGTCTAGAGAGTGGGATAGGTTTAATAACTACCCTAACCCTAACGCGTACCCTAACCCTAACCCCTACCCTAACCCTAACACGTACCCTATTCCTAACCCGTACCCTAAACCGAGCCCTAACCCTAACACTAACCCTAACCCTAACCCTAACCCATACCCTACGCCGTACCCGCACCCCTCCCCGAACCCGTACCCTAAGCCGTACCCTAAACCTTACCCTAAGCCTAAACCTAACACTAGGCTACCCTTGACTGCTTCTGCCTCCAATAGATTTCCTAAGCACTAGTGTTTTAAGGAACAGCTTAAAAAGAGAATCCTAATGTGATTTCTTTATAATGGGTGTGTTCCTTATCTTATCCCAGTGTCTAAACTCTTCTCCATGGCTGGACCCCCAAATAATATTCCTTTACGTGCTAAGGGGTACCTAGAGAGTTGGATAGGCTTAATAACTACCCTAACCCTAACGCGTACCCTAACCCTAACCCCTACCCTAACCCTAACACGTACCCTAATCCTAACCCGTACCCTAAACCGAGACCTAACCCTATCACTAACACTAACTCTAACCCTAACCCATACTCTACGCCGTACCCGCACCCCTACCCGAACCCGTATCCTAAGCCGTACCCTAACCCTAACCCTAAGCCTAACCCTAACCCTAGGCTACCCTTGACTGCTTCTGCCTCCAATAGATTTCCTAAGCACTAGTGTTTTAAGGAACAGCTTAAAAAGAGAATCCTAATGTGATTTCTTTATAATGTATGTGTTCCTTATTTTATCCTAGTGTCTAAACTCTTCTCCATGGCTGGACCCGCAAATAATATTCCTTTACGTGCTAAGGGGTATCTAGAGAGTGGGATAGGTTTAATAACTACCCTAACCCTAACACGTACCCTAATCCTAACCCGTACCCTGAACCGAGCCCTAACCCTAACACTAACCCTAACCCTAACCCTAACCCATACCCTACGCCGTACCCGAACCCCTCCCCGAACCCGTACCCTAAGCCGTACCCTAAGCCTAACCCTAAGCCTAACCCTAACCCTAGGCTACCCTTGACTGCTTCTGCCTCCAATAGATTTCCTAAGCACTAGTGTTTTAAGAAAAGGCTTAAAAAGAGAATCCTAATGTGATTTCTTTATAATGGGTGTGTTCCTTATCTTATCCTAGTGTCTAAACTCTTCTCCATGGCTGGACCCCCAAATAATATTCCTTTACGTGCTAAGCGGTATCTAGAGAGTGGGATAGGTTTAATAACTACCCTAACCCTAACACGTACCCTAACCCTAACCCCTACCCTAACCCTAACACGTACCCTAATCCTAACCCGTACGCTGAACCGAGCCCTAACCCTAACACTAACCCTAACCCTAACCCTAACCCATACCCTACGCCGTACCCGAACCCCTCCCCGAACCCGTACCCTAAGCCGTACCCTAAGCCTAACCCTAACCCTAGGCTACCCTTGACTGCTTCTGCCTCCAATAGATTTCCTAAGCACTAGTGTTTGAAGGAACAGCTTAAAAAGAGAATCCTAATGTGATTTCTTTGTAATGGGTGTGTTCCTTATCTTATCCCAGTGTCTAAACTCTTCTCCATGGCTGGACCCCCAAATAATATTCCTTTACGTGCTAAGGAGTGTCTAGAGAGTGGGATAGGTTTAATAACTACCCTAACCCTAACGCGTACCCTAACCCTAACCCCTACCCTAACCCTAACACGTACCCTAATCCTAACCCGTACCCTAAACCGAGCCCTAACCCTAACACTAACCCTAACCCTAACCCTAACCCATACCCTACGCCGTACCCGCACCCCTCCCCGAACCCGTATCCTAAGCCGTACCCTAAGCCTAACCCTAAGCCTAACCCTAACCCTAGGCTACCCTTGACTGCTTCTGCCTCCAATAGATTTCCTAAGCACTAGTGTTTTAAGGAACAGCATAAAAAGAGAATCCTAATGTGATTTCTTTATAATGGGTGTGTTCCTTATCTTATCCCAGTGTCTAAACTCTTCTCCATGGCTGGACCCCCAAATAATATTCCTTTACGTGCTAAGGGGTACCTAGAGAGTTGGATAGGCTTAATAACTACCCTAACCCTAACGCGTACCCTAACCCTAACCCCTACCCTAACCCTAACACGTACCCTAATCCTAACCCGTACCCTAAACCGAGACCTAACCCTATCACTAACACTAACCCTAACCCTAACCCATACTCTACGCCGTACCCGCACCCCTACCCGAACCCGTATCCTAAGCCGTACCCTAACCCTAACCCTAAGCCTAACCCTAACCCTAGGCTACCCTTGACTGCTTCTGCCTCCAATAGATTTCCTAAGCACTAGTGTTTTAAGGAAGAGCTTAAAAAGAGAATCCTAATGTGATTTCTTTATAATGGGTGTGTTCCTTATCTTATCCTAGTGTCTAAACTCTTCTCCATGGCTGGACCCCCAAATAATATTCCTTTACGTGCTAAGGGGTATCTAGAGAGTGGGATAGGTTTAATAACTACCCTAACCCTAACGCGTACCCTAACCCTAACCCCTACCCTAACCCTAACACGTACCCTAATTCTAACCCGTACCCTAAACCGAGTCCTAACCCTATCACTAACCCTAACCCTAACCCTAACCCATACCCTACGCCGTACCCGCACCCCTCCCCGAATCCGTACCCTAAGCCGTACCCTAACACTAACCCTAAGCCTAACACTAACCCTAGGCTACCCTTGAATGCTTCTGCCTCCAATAGATTTCCTAAGCACTAGTGTTTTAAGGAACAGCTTAAAAAGAGAATCCTAATGTGATTTCTTTATAATGGGTGTGTTCCGTATCTTATCCTAGTGTCTAAACTCTTCTCCATGGCTGGACCCCCAAATAATATTCCTTTACGTGCTAAGGGGTATCTAGAGAGTGGGATAGGTTTAATAACTACCCTAACCCTAACGCGTACCCTATCCCTAAACCCTACCCTAACCCTAACACGTACACTAATCCTAACCCGTACCCTAAACCGAGCCCTAACCCTAACACTAACCCTAACCCTAACCCTAACCCATACCCTACGCCGTACCCGCACCCCTCCCCGAACCCGTACCCTAAGCCGTACCCTAAGCCTAACCCTAAGCCTAACCCTAACCCTAGGCTACCCTTGACTGCTTCTGCCTCCAATAGATTTCCTAAGCACTAGTGTTTTAAGGAACAGCTTAAAAAGAGAATCCTAATGTGATTTCTTTATAATGGGTGTGTTCCTTATCTTATCCCAGTGTCTAAATTCTTCTCCATGGCTGGAGCCCCAAATAATATACCTTTACGTGCTAAGGGGTGTCTAGAGAGTGGGATAGGTTTAATAACTACCCTAACCCTAATGCGTACCCTAACCCTAACCCCTACCCTAACCCTAACACGTACCCTATTCCTAACCCGTACCCTAAACCGAGCCCTAACCCTAACACTAACCCTAACCCTAACCCTAACCCATACCCTACGCCGTACCCGCACCCCTCCCCGAACCCGTACCCTAAGCCGTACCCTAAACCTTACCCTAAGCCTAAACCTAACACTAGGCTACCCTTGACTGCTTCTGCCTCCAATAGATTTCCTAAGCACTAGTGTTTTAAGGAACAGCTTAAAAAGAGAATCCTAATGTGATTTCTTTATAATGGGTGTGTTCCTTATCTTATCCCAGTGTCTAAACTCTTCTCCATGGCTGGACCCCCAAATAATATTCCTTTACGTGCTAAGGGGTACCTAGAGAGTTGGATAGGCTTAATAACTACCCTAACCCTAACGCGTACCCTAACCCTAACCCCTACCCTAACCCTAACACGTACCCTAATCCTAACCCGTACCCTAAACCGAGACCTAACCCTATCACTAACACTAACTCTAACCCTAACCCATACTCTACGCCGTACCCGCACCCCTACCCGAACCCGTATCCTAAGCCGTACCCTAACCCTAACCCTAAGCCTAACCCTAACCCTAGGCTACCCTTGACTGCTTCTGCCTCCAATAGATTTCCTAAGCACTAGTGTTTTAAGGAAGAGCTTAAAAAGAGAATCCTAATGTGATTTCTTTATAATGGGTGTGTTCCTTATCTTATCCTAGTGTCTAAACTCTTCTCCATGGCTGGACCCCCAAATAATATTCCTTTACGTGCTAAGGGGTATCTAGAGAGTGGGATAGGTTTAATAACTACCCTAACCCTAACGCGTACCCTAACCCTAACCCCTACCCTAACCCTAACAAGTACCCTAATCCTAACCCGTACCCTAAACCGAGCCCTAACCCTAACACTAACCCTAACCCTAACCCTAACCCATACCCTACGCCGTACCCGAAACCCTCCCCGAACCCGTACCCTAAGCCGTACCCTAAGCCTAACCCTAAGCCTAACCCTAACCCTAGGCTACCCTTGACTGCTTCTGCCTCCAATAGATTTCCTAAGCACTAGTGTTTTAAGGAACAGCTTAAAAAGAGAATCCTAATGTGATTTCTTTGTAATGGGTGTGTTCCTTATCTTATCCCAGTGTCTAAACTCTTCTCCATGGCTGGACCCCCAAATAATATTCCTTTACGTGCTAAGGAGTGTCTAGAGAGTGGGATAGGTTTAATAACTACCCTAACCCTAACGCGTACCCTAACCCTAACCCCTACCCTAACCCTAACACGTACCCTAATCCTAACCCGTACCCTAAACCGAGCCCTAACCCTAACACTAACCCTAACCCTAACCCTAACCCATACCCTACGCCGTACCCGCACCCCTACCCGAACCCGTATCCTAAGCCGTACCCTAAGCCTAACCCTAAGCCTAACCCTAACCCTAGGCTACCCTTGACTGCTTCTGCCTCCAATAGATTTCCTAAGCACTAGTGTTTTAAGGAACAGCATAAAAAGAGAATCCTAATGTGATTTCTTTATAATGGGTGTGTTCCTTATCTTATCCCAGTGTCTAAACTCTTCTCCATGGCTGGACCCCCAAATAATATTCCTTTACGTGCTAAGGGGTACCTAGAGAGTTGGATAGGCTTAATAACTACCCTAACCCTAACGCGTACCCTAACCCTAACCCCTACCCTAACCCTAACACGTACCCTAATCCTAACCCGTACCCTAAACCGAGACCTAACCCTATCACTAACACTAACCCTAACCCTAACCCATACTCTACGCCGTACCCGCACCCCTACCCTAACCCTAACCCTAAGCCGTACCCTAAGCCTAACCCTAAGCCTAACCCTAACCCTAGGCTACCCTTGACTGCTTCTGCCTCCAATAGATTTCCTAAGCACTAGTGTTTTAAGGAAGAGCTTAAAAAGAGAATCCTAATGTGATTTCTTTATAATGGGTGTGTTCCTTATCTTATCCTAGTGTCTAAACTCTTCTCCATGGCTGGACCCCCAAATAATATTCCTTTACGTGCTAAGGGGTATCTAGAGAGTGGGATAGGTTTAATAACTACCCTAACCCTAACGCGTACCCTAACCCTAACCCCTACCCTAACCCTAACACGTACCCTAATTCTAACCCGTACCCTAAACCGAGTCCTAACCCTATCACTAACCCTAACCCTAACCCTAACCCATACCCTACGCCGTACCCGCACCCCTCCCCGAATCCGTACCCTAAGCCGTACCCTAACACTAACCCTAAGCCTAACCCTAACCCTAGGCTACCCTTGAATGCTTCTGCCTCCAATAGATTTCCTAAGCACTAGTGTTTTAAGGAACAGCTTAAAAAGAGAATCCTAATGTGATTTCTTTATAATGGGTGTGTTCCGTATCTTATCCTAGTGTCTAAACTCTTCTCCATGGCTGGACCCCCAAATAATATTCCTTTACGTGCTAAGGGGTATCTAGAGAGTGGGATAGGTTTAATAACTACCCTAACCCTAACGCGTACCCTAACCCTAACCCCTACCCTAACCCTAACACGTACCCTAATCCTAACCCGTACCCTAAACCGAGCCCTAACCCTAACACTAACCCTAACCCTAACCCTAACCCATACCCTACGCCGTACCCGCACCCCTCCCCGAACCCGTACCCTAAGCCGTACCCTAAGCCTAACCCTAAGCCTAACCCTAACCCTAGGCTACCCTTGACTGCTTCTGCCTCCAATAGATTTCCTAAGCACTAGTGTTTTAAGGAACAGCTTAAAAAGAGAATCCTAATGTGATTTCTTTATAATGGGTGTGTTCCTTATCTTATCCCAGTGTCTAAATTCTTCTCCATGGCTGGAGCCCCAAATAATATACCTTTACGTGCTAAGGGGTGTCTAGAGAGTGGGATAGGTTTAATAACTACCCTAACCCTAACGCGTACCCTAACCCTAACCCCTACCCTAACCCTAACACGTACCCTATTCCTAACCCGTACCCTAAACCGAGCCCTAACCCTAACACTAACCCTAACCCTAACCCTAACCCATACCCTACGCCGTACCCGCACCCCTCCCCGAACCCGTACCCTAAGCCGTACCCTAAACCTTACCCTAAGCCTAAACCTAACACTAGGCTACCCTTGACTGCTTCTGCCTCCAATAGATTTCCTAAGCACTAGTGTTTTAAGGAACAGCTTAAAAAGAGAATCCTAATGTGATTTCTTTATAATGGGTGTGTTCCTTATCTTATCCCAGTGTCTAAACTCTTCTCCATGGCTGGACCCCCAAATAATATTCCTTTACGTGCTAAGGGGTACCTAGAGAGTTGGATAGGCTTAATAACTACCCTAACCCTAACGCGTACCCTAACCCTAACCCCTACCCTAACCCTAACACGTACCCTAATCCTAACCCGTACCCTAAACCGAGACCTAACCCTAACACGAACCCTAACCCTAACCCTAACCCATACCCTACGCCGTACCCGAACCCCTCCCCGAACCCCTACCCTAAGCCGTACCCTAACCCTAACCCTAAGCCTAACCCTAACCCTAGGCTACCCTTGACTGCTTCTGCCTCCAATAGATTTCCTAAGCACTAGTGTTTTAAGGAACAGCTTAAAAAGAGAATCCTAATGTGATTTCTTTATAATGTATGTGTTCCTTATTTTATCCTAGTGTCTAAACTCTTCTCCATGGCTGGACCCGCAAATAATATTCCTTTACGTGCTAAGGGGTATCTAGAGAGTGGGATAGGTTTAATAACTACCCTAACCCTAACACGTACCCTAATCCTAACCCGTACCCTGAACCGAGCCCTAACCCTAACACTAACCCTAACCCTAACCCTAACCCATACCCTACGCCGTACCCGAACCCCTCCCCGAACCCGTACCCTAAGCCGTACCCTAAGCCTAACCCTAAGCCTAACCCTAACCCTAGGCTACCCTTGACTGCTTCTGCCTCCAATAGATTTCCTAAGCACTAGTGTTTTAAGAAAAGGCTTAAAAAGAGAATCCTAATGTGATTTCTTTATAATGGGTGTGTTCCTTATCTTATCCTAGTGTCTAAACTCTTCTCCATGGCTGGACCCCCAAATAATATTCCTTTACGTGCTAAGCGGTATCTAGAGAGTGGGATAGGTTTAATAACTACCCTAACCCTAACACGTACCCTAACCCTAACCCCTACCCTAACCCTAACACGTACCCTAATCCTAACCCGTACGCTGAACCGAGCCCTAACCCTAACACTAACCCTAACCCTAACCCTAACCCATACCCTACGCCGTACCCGAACCCCTCCCCGAACCCGTACCCTAAGCCGTACCCTAAGCCTAACCCTAACCCTAGGCTACCCTTGACTGCTTCTGCCTCCAATAGATTTCCTAAGCACTAGTGTTTGAAGGAACAGCTTAAAAAGAGAATCCTAATGTGATTTCTTTGTAATGGGTGTGTTCCTTATCTTATCCCAGTGTCTAAACTCTTCTCCATGGCTGGACCCCCAAATAATATTCCTTTACGTGCTAAGGAGTGTCTAGAGAGTGGGATAGGTTTAATAACTACCCTAACCCTAACGCGTACCCTAACCCTAACCCCTACCCTAACCCTAACACGTACCCTAATCCTAACCCGTACCCTAAACCGAGCCCTAACCCTAACACTAACCCTAACCCTAACCCTAACCCATACCCTACGCCGTACCCGCACCCCTCCCCGAACCCGTATCCTAAGCCGTACCCTAAGCCTAACCCTAAGCCTAACCCTAACCCTAGGCTACCCTTGACTGCTTCTGCCTCCAATAGATTTCCTAAGCACTAGTGTTTTAAGGAACAGCATAAAAAGAGAATCCTAATGTGATTTCTTTATAATGGGTGTGTTCCTTATCTTATCCCAGTGTCTAAACTCTTCTCCATGGCTGGACCCCCAAATAATATTCCTTTACGTGCTAAGGGGTACCTAGAGAGTTGGATAGGCTTAATAACTACCCTAACCCTAACGCGTACCCTAACCCTAACCCCTACCCTAACCCTAACACGTACCCTAATCCTAACCCGTACCCTAAACCGAGACCTAACCCTATCACTAACACTAACCCTAACCCTAACCCATACTCTACGCCGTACCCGCACCCCTACCCGAACCCGTATCCTAAGCCGTACCCTAACCCTAACCCTAAGCCTAACCCTAACCCTAGGCTACCCTTGACTGCTTCTGCCTCCAATAGATTTCCTAAGCACTAGTGTTTTAAGGAAGAGCTTAAAAAGAGAATCCTAATGTGATTTCTTTATAATGGGTGTGTTCCTTATCTTATCCTAGTGTCTAAACTCTTCTCCATGGCTGGACCCCCAAATAATATTCCTTTACGTGCTAAGGGGTATCTAGAGAGTGGGATAGGTTTAATAACTACCCTAACCCTAACGCGTACCCTAACCCTAACCCCTACCCTAACCCTAACACGTACCCTAATTCTAACCCGTACCCTAAACCGAGTCCTAACCCTATCACTAACCCTAACCCTAACCCTAACCCATACCCTACGCCGTACCCGCACCCCTCCCCGAATCCGTACCCTAAGCCGTACCCTAACACTAACCCTAAGCCTAACACTAACCCTAGGCTACCCTTGAATGCTTCTGCCTCCAATAGATTTCCTAAGCACTAGTGTTTTAAGGAACAGCTTAAAAAGAGAATCCTAATGTGATTTCTTTATAATGGGTGTGTTCCGTATCTTATCCTAGTGTCTAAACTCTTCTCCATGGCTGGACCCCCAAATAATATTCCTTTACGTGCTAAGGGGTATCTAGAGAGTGGGATAGGTTTAATAACTACCCTAACCCTAACGCGTACCCTATCCCTAAACCCTACCCTAACCCTAACACGTACCCTAATCCTAACCCGTACCCTAAACCGAGCCCTAACCCTAACACTAACCCTAACCCTAACCCTAACCCATACCCTACGCCGTACCCGCACCCCTCCCCGAACCCGTACCCTAAGCCGTACCCTAAGCCTAACCCTAAGCCTAACCCTAACCCTAGGCTACCCTTGACTGCTTCTGCCTCCAATAGATTTCCTAAGCACTAGTGTTTTAAGGAACAGCTTAAAAAGAGAATCCTAATGTGATTTCTTTATAATGGGTGTGTTCCTTATCTTATCCCAGTGTCTAAATTCTTCTCCATGGCTGGAGCCCCAAATAATATACCTTTACGTGCTAAGGGGTGTCTAGAGAGTGGGATAGGTTTAATAACTACCCTAACCCTAACGCGTACCCTAACCCTAACCCCTACCCTAACCCTAACACGTACCCTATTCCTAACCCGTACCCTAAACCGAGCCCTAACCCTAACACTAACCCTAACCCTAACCCTAACCCATACCCTACGCCGTACCCGCACCCCTCCCCGAACCCGTACCCTAAGCCGTACCCTAAACCTTACCCTAAGCCTAAACCTAACACTAGGCTACCCTTGACTGCTTCTGCCTCCAATAGATTTCCTAAGCACTAGTGTTTTAAGGAACAGCTTAAAAAGAGAATCCTAATGTGATTTCTTTATAATGGGTGTGTTCCTTATCTTATCCCAGTGTCTAAACTCTTCTCCATGGCTGGACCCCCAAATAATATTCCTTTACGTGCTAAGGGGTACCTAGAGAGTTGGATAGGCTTAATAACTACCCTAACCCTAACGCGTACCCTAACCCTAACCCCTACCCTAACCCTAACACGTACCCTAATCCTAACCCGTACCCTAAACCGAGACCTAACCCTATCACTAACACTAACTCTAACCCTAACCCATACTCTACGCCGTACCCGCACCCCTACCCGAACCCGTATCCTAAGCCGTACCCTAACCCTAACCCTAAGCCTAACCCTAACCCTAGGCTACCCTTGACTGCTTCTGCCTCCAATAGATTTCCTAAGCACTAGTGTTTTAAGGAAGAGCTTAAAAAGAGAATCCTAATGTGATTTCTTTATAATGGGTGTGTTCCTTATCTTATCCTAGTGTCTAAACTCTTCTCCATGGCTGGACCCCCAAATAATATTCCTTTACGTGCTAAGGGGTATCTAGAGAGTGGGATAGGTTTAATAACTACCCTAACCCTAACGCGTACCCTAACCCTAACCCCTACCCTAACCCTAACAAGTACCCTAATCCTAACCCGTACCCTAAACCGAGCCCTAACCCTAACACTAACCCTAACCCTAACCCTAACCCATACCCTACGCCGTACCCGAAACCCTCCCCGAACCCGTACCCTAAGCCGTACCCTAAGCCTAACCCTAAGCCTAACCCTAACCCTAGGCTACCCTTGACTGCTTCTGCCTCCAATAGATTTCCTAAGCACTAGTGTTTTAAGGAACAGCTTAAAAAGAGAATCCTAATGTGATTTCTTTGTAATGGGTGTGTTCCTTATCTTATCCCAGTGTCTAAACTCTTCTCCATGGCTGGACCCCCAAATAATATTCCTTTACGTGCTAAGGAGTGTCTAGAGAGTGGGATAGGTTTAATAACTACCCTAACCCTAACGCGTACCCTAACCCTAACCCCTACCCTAACCCTAACACGTACCCTAATCCTAACCCGTACCCTAAACCGAGCCCTAACCCTAACACTAACCCTAACCCTAACCCTAACCCATACCCTACGCCGTACGCGCACCCCTCCCCGAACCCGTATCCTAAGCCGTACCCTAAGCCTAACCCTAAGCCTAACCCTAACCCTAGGCTACCCTTGACTGCTTCTGCCTCCAATAGATTTCCTAAGCACTAGTGTTTTAAGGAACAGCATAAAAAGAGAATCCTAATGTGATTTCTTTATAATGGGTGTGTTCCTTATCTTATCCCAGTGTCTAAACTCTTCTCCATGGCTGGACCCCCAAATAATATTCCTTTACGTGCTAAGGGGTACCTAGAGAGTTGGATAGGCTTAATAACTACCCTAACCCTAACGCGTACCCTAACCCTAACCCCTACCCTAACCCTAACACGTACCCTAATCCTAACCCGTACCCTAAACCGAGACCTAACCCTATCACTAACACTAACCCTAACCCTAACCCATACTCTACGCCGTACCCGCACCCCTACCCGAACCCGTATCCTAAGCCGTACCCTAACCCTAACCCTAAGCCTAACCCTAACCCTAGGCTACCCTTGACTGCTTCTGCCTCCAATAGATTTCCTAAGCACTAGTGTTTTAAGGAAGAGCTTAAAAAGAGAATCCTAATGTGATTTCTTTATAATGGGTGTGTTCCTTATCTTATCCTAGTGTCTAAACTCTTCTCCATGGCTGGACCCCCAAATAATATTCCTTTACGTGCTAAGGGGTATCTAGAGAGTGGGATAGGTTTAATAACTACCCTAACCCTAATGCGTACCCTAACCCTAACCCCTACCCTAACCCTAACAAGTACCCTAATCCTAACCCGTACCCTAAACTGAGCCCTAACCCTAACACTAACCCTAACCCTAACCCTAACCCATACCCTACGCCGTACCCGAAACCCTCCCCGAACCCGTACCCTAAGCCGTACCCTAAGCCTAACCCTAAGCCTAACCCTAACCCTAGGCTACCCTTGACTGCTTCTGCCTCCAATAGATTTCCTAAGCACTAGTGTTTTAAGGAACAGCTTAAAAAGAGAATCCTAATGTGATTTCTTTATAATGGGTGTGTTCCTTATCTTATCCCAGTGTCTAAACTCTTCTCCATGGCTGGACCCCCAAATAATATTCCTTTACGTGCTAAGGGGTATCTAGAGAGTGGGATAGGTTTAATAACTACCCTAACCCTAACGCGTACCCTAACCCTAACCCCTACCCTAACCCTAACACGTACCCTAATTCTAACCCGTACCCTAAACCGAGTCCTAACCCTATCACTAACCCTAACCCTAACCCTAACCCATACCCTACGCCGTACCCGCACCCCTCCCCGAATCCGTACCCTAAGCCGTACCCTAACACTAACCCTAAGCCTAACACTAACCCTAGGCTACCCTTGAATGCTTCTGCCTCCAATAGATTTCCTAAGCACTAGTGTTTTAAGGAACAGCTTAAAAAGAGAATCCTAATGTGATTTCTTTATAATGGGTGTGTTCCGTATCTTATCCTAGTGTCTAAACTCTTCTCCATGGCTGGACCCCCAAATAATATTCCTTTACGTGCTAAGGGGTATCTAGAGAGTGGGATAGGTTTAATAACTACCCTAACCCTAACGCGTACCCTATCCCTAAACCCTACCCTAACCCTAACACGTACCCTAATCCTAACCCGTACCCTAAACCGAGCCCTAACCCTAACACTAACCCTAACCCTAACCCTAACCCATACCCTACGCCGTACCCGCACCCCTCCCCGAACCCGTACCCTAAGCCGTACCCTAAGCCTAACCCTAAGCCTAACCCTAACCCTAGGCTACCCTTGACTGCTTCTGCCTCCAATAGATTTCCTAAGCACTAGTGTTTTAAGGAACAGCTTAAAAAGAGAATCCTAATGTGATTTCTTTATAATGGGTGTGTTCCTTATCTTATCCCAGTGTCTAAATTCTTCTCCATGGCTGGAGCCCCAAATAATATACCTTTACGTGCTAAGGGGTGTCTAGAGAGTGGGATAGGTTTAATAACTACCCTAACCCTAACGCGTACCCTAACCCTAACCCCTACCCTAACCCTAACACGTACCCTATTCCTAACCCGTACCCTAAACCGAGCCCTAACCCTAACACTAACCCTAACCCTAACCCTAACCCATACCCTACGCCGTACCCGCACCCCTCCCCGAACCCGTACCCTAAGCCGTACCCTAAACCTTACCCTAAGCCTAAACCTAACACTAGGCTACCCTTGACTGCTTCTGCCTCCAATAGATTTCCTAAGCACTAGTGTTTTAAGGAACAGCTTAAAAAGAGAATCCTAATGTGATTTCTTTATAATGGGTGTGTTCCTTATCTTATCCCAGTGTCTAAACTCTTCTCCATGGCTGGACCCCCAAATAATATTCCTTTACGTGCTAAGGGGTACCTAGAGAGTTGGATAGGCTTAATAACTACCCTAACCCTAACGCGTACCCTAACCCTAACCCCTACCCTAACCCTAACACGTACCCTAATCCTAACCCGTACCCTAAACCGAGACCTAACCCTATCACTAACACTAACTCTAACCCTAACCCATACTCTACGCCGTACCCGCACCCCTACCCGAACCCGTATCCTAAGCCGTACCCTAACCCTAACCCTAAGCCTAACCCTAACCCTAGGCTACCCTTGACTGCTTCTGCCTCCAATAGATTTCCTAAGCACTAGTGTTTTAAGGAAGAGCTTAAAAAGAGAATCCTAATGTGATTTCTTTATAATGGGTGTGTTCCTTATCTTATCCTAGTGTCTAAACTCTTCTCCATGGCTGGACCCCCAAATAATATTCCTTTACGTGCTAAGGGGTATCTAGAGAGTGGGATAGGTTTAATAACTACCCTAACCCTAACGCGTACCCTAACCCTAACCCCTACCCTAACCCTAACAAGTACCCTAATCCTAACCCGTACCCTAAACCGAGCCCTAACCCTAACACTAACCCTAACCCTAACCCTAACCCATACCCTACGCCGTACCCGAAACCCTCCCCGAACCCGTACCCTAAGCCGTACCCTAAGCCTAACCCTAAGCCTAACCCTAACCCTAGGCTACCCTTGACTGCTTCTGCCTCCAATAGATTTCCTAAGCACTAGTGTTTTAAGGAACAGCTTAAAAAGAGAATCCTAATGTGATTTCTTTGTAATGGGTGTGTTCCTTATCTTATCCCAGTGTCTAAACTCTTCTCCATGGCTGGACCCCCAAATAATATTCCTTTACGTGCTAAGGAGTGTCTAGAGAGTGGGATAGGTTTAATAACTACCCTAACCCTAACGCGTACCCTAACCCTAACCCCTACCCTAACCCTAACACGTACCCTAATCCTAACCCGTACCCTAAACCGAGCCCTAACCCTAACACTAACCCTAACCCTAACCCTAACCCATACCCTACGCCGTACGCGCACCCCTCCCCGAACCCGTATCCTAAGCCGTACCCTAAGCCTAACCCTAAGCCTAACCCTAACCCTAGGCTACCCTTGACTGCTTCTGCCTCCAATAGATTTCCTAAGCACTAGTGTTTTAAGGAACAGCATAAAAAGAGAATCCTAATGTGATTTCTTTATAATGGGTGTGTTCCTTATCTTATCCCAGTGTCTAAACTCTTCTCCATGGCTGGACCCCCAAATAATATTCCTTTACGTGCTAAGGGGTACCTAGAGAGTTGGATAGGCTTAATAACTACCCTAACCCTAACGCGTACCCTAACCCTAACCCCTACCCTAACCCTAACACGTACCCTAATCCTAACCCGTACCCTAAACCGAGACCTAACCCTATCACTAACACTAACCCTAACCCTAACCCATACTCTACGCCGTACCCGCACCCCTACCCGAACCCGTATCCTAAGCCGTACCCTAACCCTAACCCTAAGCCTAACCCTAACCCTAGGCTACCCTTGACTGCTTCTGCCTCCAATAGATTTCCTAAGCACTAGTGTTTTAAGGAAGAGCTTAAAAAGAGAATCCTAATGTGATTTCTTTATAATGGGTGTGTTCCTTATCTTATCCTAGTGTCTAAACTCTTCTCCATGGCTGGACCCCCAAATAATATTCCTTTACGTGCTAAGGGGTATCTAGAGAGTGGGATAGGTTTAATAACTACCCTAACCCTAATGCGTACCCTAACCCTAACCCCTACCCTAACCCTAACAAGTACCCTAATCCTAACCCGTACCCTAAACTGAGCCCTAACCCTAACACTAACCCTAACCCTAACCCTAACCCATACCCTACGCCGTACCCGAAACCCTCCCCGAACCCGTACCCTAAGCCGTACCCTAAGCCTAACCCTAAGCCTAACCCTAACCCTAGGCTACCCTTGACTGCTTCTGCCTCCAATAGATTTCCTAAGCACTAGTGTTTTAAGGAACAGCTTAAAAAGAGAATCCTAATGTGATTTCTTTGTAATGGGTGTGTTCCTTATCTTATCCCAGTGTCTAAACTCTTCTCCATGGCTGGACCCCCAAATAATATTCCTTTACGTGCTAAGGAGTGTCTAGAGAGTGGGATAGGTTTAATAACTACCCTAACCCTAACGCGTACCCTAACCCTAACCCCTACCCTAACCCTAACACGTACCCTAATCCTAACCCGTACCCTAAACCGAGCCCTAACCCTAACACTAACCCTAACCCTAACCCTAACCCATACCCTACGCCGTACCCGCACCCCTCCCCGAACCCGTACCCTAAGCCGTACCCTAAGCCTAACCCTAAGCCTAACCCTAACCCTAGGCTACCCTTGACTGCTTCTGCCTCCAATAGATTTCCTAAGCACTAGTGTTTTAAGAAACAGCTTAAAAAGAGAATCCTAATGTGATTTCTTTATAATGGGTGTGTTCCTTATCTTATCCTAGTGTCTAAACTCTTCTCCATGGCTGGACCCCCAAATAATATTCCTTTACGTGCTAAGCGGTATCTAGAGAGTGGGATAGGTTTAATAACTACCCTAACCCTAACACGTACCCTAACCCTAACCCCTACCCTAACCCTAACACGTACCCTAATACTAACCCGTACCCTGAACCGAGCCCTAACCCTAACACTAACCCTAACCCTAAACCTAACCCATACCCTACGCCGTACCCGAACCCCTCCCTGAACCCGTACCCTAAGCCGTACCCTAAGCCTAACCCTAAGCCTAACCCTAACCCTAGGCTACCCTTGACTGCTTCTGCCTCCAACAGATTTCCTAAGCACTAGTGTTTGAAGGAACAGCTTAAAAAGAGAATCCTAATGTGATTTCTTTATAATGGGTGTGTTCCTTATCTTATCCTAGTGTCTAAACTCTTCTCCATGGCTGGACCCCCAAATAATATTCCTTTACGTGCTAAGGGGTATCTAGAGAGTGGGATAGGTTTAATAACTACCCTAACCCTAACGCGTACCCTAACCCTAACCCCTACCCTAACCCTAAAACGTACCCTAATCCTAACCCGTACACTAAACCGAGCCCTAACCCTAACTCAAACCCTAACCCTAACCCTAACCCATACCCTACGCCGTACCCGAACCCCTCCCCGAACCCGTACCCTAAGCCGTACCCTAAGCCTGACCCTAACCCTAGGCTACCCTTGACTGCTTCTGCCTCCAACAGATTTCTTAAGCACTAGTGTTTGAAGGAACAGCTTAAAAAGAGAATCCTAATGTGATTTCTTTATAATGGGTGTGTTCCTTATCTTATCCTAGTGTCTAAACTCTTCTACATGGCTGGACCCCCAAATAATATTCCTTTACGTGCTAAGGGGTATCTAGAGAGTGGGATAGGTTTAGTAACTACCCTAACCCTAATGCGTACCCTAACCCTAACCCCTACCCTAACCCTAACACGTACCCTAATCCTAACCCGTACCCTGAACCGAGCCCTAACCCTAACACTAACCCTAACCCTAACCCTAACCCATACCCTACGCCGTACCCGAACCCCTCCCCGAACCCGTACCCTAAGCCGTACCCTAAGCCTAACCCTAAGCCTAACCCTAACCCTAGGCTACCCTTGACTGCTTCTGCCTCCAATAGATTTCCTAAGCACTAGTGTTTGAAGGAACAGCTTAAAAAGAGAATCCTAATGTGATTTCTTTATAATGGGTGTGTTCCTTATCTTATCCTAGTGTCTAAACTCTTCTCCATGGCTGGACCCGCAAATAATATTCCTTTACGTGCTAAGGGGTATCTAGAGAGTGGGATAGGTTTAATAACTACCCTAACCCTAACACGTACCCTAATCCTAACCCGTATCCTGAACCGAGCCCTAACCCTAACACTAACCCTAACCCTAACCCTAACCCATACCCTACGCCGTACCCGAACCCCTCCCCGAACCCGTACCCTAAGCCGTACCCTAAGCCTAACCCTAAGCCTAACCCTAACCCTAGGCTACCCTTGACTGCTTCTGCCTCCAACAGATTTCCTAAGCACTAGTGTTTGAAGGAACAGCTTAAAAAGAGAATCCTAATGTGATTTCTTTATAATGGGTGTGTTCCTTATCTTATCCTAGTGTCTAAACTCTTCTCCATGGCTGGACCCCCAAATAATATTCCTTTACGTGCTAAGGGGTATCTAGAGAGTGGGATAGGTTTAATAACTACCCTAACCCTAACGCGTACCCTAACCCTAACCCCTACCCTAACCCTAACACGTACCCTAATCCTAACCCGTATCCTGAACCGAGCCCTAACCCTAACACTAACCCTAACCCTATCCCTAACTCATACCCTATGCCGTACCCGAACCCCTCCCCGAACCCGTACCCTAAGCCGTACCCTAAGCCTAACCCTAAGCCTAACCCTAACCCTAGGCTACCCTTGACTGCTTCTGCCTCCAATAGATTTCCTAAGCACTAGTGTTTGAAGGAACAGCTTAAAAAGAGAATCCTAATGTGATTTCTTTATAATGGGTGTGTTCCTTATCTTATCCTAGTGTCTAAACTCTTCTCCATGGCTGGACCCCCAAATAATATTCCTTTACATGCTAAGGGGTATCTAGAGAGTGGGATAGGTTTAATAACTACCCTAACCCTAACGCGTACCCTAACCCTAACCCCTACCCTAACCCTAAAACGTACCCTAATCCTAACCCGTACACTAAACCGAGCCCTAACCCTAACTCAAACCCTAACCCTAACCCTAACCCATACCCTACGCCGTACCCGAACCCCTCCCCGAACCCGTACCCTAAGCCGTACCCTAACCCTAACCCTAAGCCTAACCCTAACCCTAGGCTACCCTTGACTGCTTCTGCCTCCAATAGATTTCCTAAGCACTAATGTTTGAAGGAACAGCTTAAAAAGAGAATCCTAATGTGATTTCTTTAAAATGGGTGTGTTCCTTATCTTATCCTAGTGTCTAAACTCTTCTCCATGGCTGGACCCGCAAATAATATTCCTTTACGTGCTAAGGGGTATCTAGAGAGTGGGATAGGTTTACTAACTACCCTAACCCTAATGCGTACCCTAACCCTAACCCCTACCCTAACCCTAACACGTACCCTAATCCTAACCCGTACCCTAAACCGAGCCCTAACCCTAACACGAACCCTAACCCTAACCCTAACACATACCCTACGCCGTACCCGAACCCCTCCCCGAACCCCTACCCTAAGCCGTACCCTAACCCTAACCCTAAGCCTAACCCTAACCCTAGGCTACCCTTGACTGCTTCTGCCTCCAATAGATTTCCTAAGCACTAGTGTTTTAAGGAACAGCTTAAAAAGAGAATCCTAATGTGATTTCTTTGTAATGGGTGTGTTCCTTATCTTATCCCAGTGTCTAAACTCTTCTCCATGGCTGGACCCCCAAATAATATTCCTTTACGTGCTAAGGAGTGTCTAGAGAGTGGGATAGGTTTAATAACTACCCTAACCCTAACGCGTACCCTAACCCTAACCCCTACCCTAACCCTAACACGTACCCTAATCCTAACCCGTACCCTAAACCGAGCCCTAACCCTAACACTAACCCTAACCCTAACCCTAACCCATACCCTACGCCGTACCCGCACCCCTCCCCGAACCCGTATCCTAAGCCGTACCCTAAGCCTAACCCTAAGCCTAACCCTAACCCTAGGCTACTCTTGACTGCTTCTGCCTCCAATAGATTTCCTAAGCACTAGTGTTTTAAGGAACAGCATAAAAAGAGAATCCTAATGTGATTTCTTTATAATGGGTGTGTTCCTTATCTTATCCCAGTGTCTAAACTCTTCTCCATGGCTGGACCCCCAAATAATATTCCTTTACGTGCTAAGGGGTACCTAGAGAGTTGGATAGGCTTAATAACTACCCTAACCCTAACGCGTACCCTAACCCTAACCCCTACCCTAACCCTAACACGTACCCTAATCCTAACCCGTACCCTAAACCGAGACCTAACCCTATCACTAACACTAACCCTAACCCTAACCCATACTCTACGCCGTACCCGCACCCCTACCCGAACCCGTATCCTAAGCCGTACCCTAACCCTAACCCTAAGCCTAACCCTAACCCTAGGCTACCCTTGACTGCTTCTGCCTCCAATAGATTTCCTAAGCACTAGTGTTTTAAGGAAGAGCTTAAAAAGAGAATCCTAATGTGATTTCTTTATAATGGGTGTGTTCCTTATCTTATCCTAGTGTCTAAACTCTTCTCCATGGCTGGACCCCCAAATAATATTCCTTTACGTGCTAAGCGGTATCTAGAGAGTGGGATAGGTTTAATAACTACCCTAACCCTAACACGTACCCTAACCCTAACCCCTACCCTAACCCTAACACGTACCCTAATACTAACCCGTACCCTGAACCGAGCCCTAACCCTAACACTAACCCTAACCCTAACCCTAACCCATACCCTACGCCGTACCCGAACCCCTCCCTGAACCCGTACCCTAAGCCGTACCCTAAGCCTAACCCTAAGCCTAACCCTAACCCTAGGCTACCCTTGACTGCTTCTGCCTCCAACAGATTTCCTAAGCACTAGTGTTTGAAGGAACAGCTTAAAAAGAGAATCCTAATGTGATTTCTTTATAATGGGTGTGTTCCTTATCTTATCCTAGTGTCTAAACTCTTCTCCATGGCTGGACCCCCAAATAATATTCCTTTACGTGCTAAGGGGTATCTAGAGAGTGGGATAGGTTTAATAACTACCCTAACCCTAACGCGTACCCTAACCCTAACCCCTACCCTAACCCTAAAACGTACCCTAATCCTAACCCGTACACTAAACCGAGCCCTAACCCTAACTCAAACCCTAACCCTAACCCTAACCCATACCCTACGCCGTACCCGAACCCCTCCCCGAACCCGTACCCTAAGCCGTACCCTAAGCCTGACCCTAACCCTAGGCTACCCTTGACTGCTTCTGCCTCCAACAGATTTCTTAAGCACTAGTGTTTGAAGGAACAGCTTAAAAAGAGAATCCTAATGTGATTTCTTTATAATGGGTGTGTTCCTTATCTTATCCTAGTGTCTAAACTCTTCTACATGGCTGGACCCCCAAATAATATTCCTTTACGTGCTAAGGGGTATCTAGAGAGTGGGATAGGTTTAGTAACTACCCTAACCCTAATGCGTACCCTAACCCTAACCCCTACCCTAACCCTAACACGTACCCTAATCCTAACCCGTACCCTGAACCGAGCCCTAACCCTAACACTAACCCTAACCCTAACCCTAACCCATACCCTACGCCGTACCCGAACCCCTCCCCGAACCCGTACCCTAAGCCGTACCCTAAGCCTAACCCTAAGCCTAACCCTAACCCTAGGCTACCCTTGACTGCTTCTGCCTCCAATAGATTTCCTAAGCACTAGTGTTTGAAGGAACAGCTTAAAAAGAGAATCCTAATGTGATTTCTTTATAATGGGTGTGTTCCTTATCTTATCCTAGTGTCTAAACTCTTCTCCATGGCTGGACCCGCAAATAATATTCCTTTACGTGCTAAGGGGTATCTAGAGAGTGGGATAGGTTTAATAACTACCCTAACCCTAACACGTACCCTAATCCTAACCCGTATCCTGAACCGAGCCCTAACCCTAACACTAACCCTAACCCTAACCCTAACCCATACCCTACGCCGTACCCGAACCCCTCCCCGAACCCGTACCCTAAGCCGTACCCTAAGCCTAACCCTAAGCCTAACCCTAACCCTAGGCTACCCTTGACTGCTTCTGCCTCCAACAGATTTCCTAAGCACTAGTGTTTGAAGGAACAGCTTAAAAAGAGAATCCTAATGTGATTTCTTTATAATGGGTGTGTTCCTTATCTTATCCTAGTGTCTAAACTCTTCTCCATGGCTGGACCCCCAAATAATATTCCTTTACGTGCTAAGGGGTATCTAGAGAGTGGGATAGGTTTAATAACTACCCTAACCCTAACGCGTACCCTAACCCTAACCCCTACCCTAACCCTAACACGTACCCTAATCCTAACCCGTATCCTGAACCGAGCCCTAACCCTAACACTAACCCTAACCCTATCCCTAACTCATACCCTATGCCGTACCCGAACCCCTCCCCGAACCCGTACCCTAAGCCGTACCCTAAGCCTAACCCTAAGCCTAACCCTAACCCTAGGCTACCCTTGACTGCTTCTGCCTCCAATAGATTTCCTAAGCACTAGTGTTTGAAGGAACAGCTTAAAAAGAGAATCCTAATGTGATTTCTTTATAATGGGTGTGTTCCTTATCTTATCCTAGTGTCTAAACTCTTCTCCATGGCTGGACCCCCAAATAATATTCCTTTACATGCTAAGGGGTATCTAGAGAGTGGGATAGGTTTAATAACTACCCTAACCCTAACGCGTACCCTAACCCTAACCCCTACCCTAACCCTAAAACGTACCCTAATCCTAACCCGTACACTAAACCGAGCCCTAACCCTAACTCAAACCCTAACCCTAACCCTAACCCATACCCTACGCCGTACCCGAACCCCTCCCCGAACCCGTACCCTAAGCCGTACCCTAACCCTAACCCTAAGCCTAACCCTAACCCTAGGCTACCCTTGACTGCTTCTGCCTCCAATAGATTTCCTAAGCACTAATGTTTGAAGGAACAGCTTAAAAAGAGAATCCTAATGTGATTTCTTTATAATGGGTGTGTTCCTTATCTTATCCTAGTGTCTAAACTCTTCTCCATGGCTGGACCCGCAAATAATATTCCTTTACGTGCTAAGGGGTATCTAGAGAGTGGGATAGGTTTACTAACTACCCTAACCCTAATGCGTACCCTAACCCTAACCCCTACCCTAACCCTAACACGTACCCTAATCCTAACCCGTACCCTAAACCGAGCCCTAACCCTAACACGAACCCTAACCCTAACCCTAACACATACCCTACGCCGTACCCGAACCCCTCCCCGAACCCCTACCCTAAGCCGTACCCTAACCCTAACCCTAAGCCTAACCCTAACCCTAGGCTACCCTTGACTGCTTCTGCCTCCAATAGATTTCCTAAGCACTAGTGTTTTAAGGAACAGCTTAAAAAGAGAATCCTAATGTGATTTCTTTGTAATGGGTGTGTTCCTTATCTTATCCCAGTGTCTAAACTCTTCTCCATGGCTGGACCCCCAAATAATATTCCTTTACGTGCTAAGGAGTGTCTAGAGAGTGGGATAGGTTTAATAACTACCCTAACCCTAACGCGTACCCTAACCCTAACCCCTACCCTAACCCTAACACGTACCCTAATCCTAACCCGTACCCTAAACCGAGCCCTAACCCTAACACTAACCCTAACCCTAACCCTAACCCATACCCTACGCCGTACCCGCACCCCTCCCCGAACCCGTATCCTAAGCCGTACCCTAAGCCTAACCCTAAGCCTAACCCTAACCCTAGGCTACCCTTGACTGCTTCTGCCTCCAATAGATTTCCTAAGCACTAGTGTTTTAAGGAACAGCATAAAAAGAGAATCCTAATGTGATTTCTTTATAATGGGTGTGTTCCTTATCTTATCCCAGTGTCTAAACTCTTCTCCATGGCTGGACCCCCAAATAATATTCCTTTACGTGCTAAGGGGTACCTAGAGAGTTGGATAGGCTTAATAACTACCCTAACCCTAACGCGTACCCTAACCCTAACCCCTACCCTAACCCTAACACGTACCCTAATCCTAACCCGTACCCTAAACCGAGACCTAATCCTATCACTAACACTAACCCTAACCCTAACCCATACTCTACGCCGTACCCGCACCCCTACCCGAACCCGTATCCTAAGCCGTACCCTAACCCTAACCCTAAGCCTAACCCTAACCCTAGGCTACCCTTGACTGCTTCTGCCTCCAATAGATTTCCTAAGCACTAGTGTTTTAAGGAAGAGCTTAAAAAGAGAATCCTAATGTGATTTCTTTATAATGGGTGTGTTCCTTATCTTATCCTAGTGTCTAAACTCTTCTCCATGGCTGGACCCCCAAATAATATTCCTTTACGTGCTAAGGGGTATCTAGAGAGTGGGATAGGTTTAATAACTACCCTAACCCTAACGCGTACCCTAACCCTAACCCCTACCCTAACCCTAACACGTACCCTAATTCTAACCCGTACCCTAAACCGAGTCCTAACCCTATCACTAACCCTAACCCTAACCCTAACCCATACCCTACGCCGTACCCGCACCCCTCCCCGAATCCGTACCCTAAGCCGTACCCTAACACTAACCCTAAGCCTAACACTAACCCTAGGCTACCCTTGAATGCTTCTGCCTCCAATAGATTTCCTAAGCACTAGTGTTTTAAGGAACAGCTTAAAAAGAGAATCCTAATGTGATTTCTTTATAATGGGTGTGTTCCGTATCTTATCCTAGTGTCTAAACTCTTCTCCATGGCTGGACCCCCAAATAATATTCCTTTACGTGCTAAGGGGTATCTAGAGAGTGGGATAGGTTTAATAACTACCCTAACCCTAACGCGTACCCTAACCCTAACCCCTACCCTAACCCTAACACGTACCCTAATCCTAACCCGTACCCTAAACCGAGCCCTAACCCTAACACTAACCCTAACCCTAACCCTAACCCATACCCTACGCCGTACCCGCACCCCTCCCCGAACCCGTACCCTAAGCCGTACCCTAAGCCTAACCCTAAGCCTAACCCTAACCCTAGGCTACCCTTGACTGCTTCTGCCTCCAATAGATTTCCTAAGCACTAGTGTTTTAAGGAACAGCTTAAAAAGAGAATCCTAATGTGATTTCTTTATAATGGGTGTGTTCCTTATCTTATCCCAGTGTCTAGACTCTTCTCCATAGCTGGAGCCCCAAATAATATACCTTTACGTGCTAAGGAGTGTCTAGAGAGTGGGATAGGTTTAATAACTACCCTAACCCTAACACGTACCCTAACCCTAACCCCTACCCTAACCCTAACACGTACCCTAATCCTAACCCGTACCCTAAACCGAGACCTAACCCTATCACTAACACTAACCCTAACCCAACCCATACTCTACGCCGTACCCGCATCCCTACCCGAACCCGTATCCTAAGCCGTACCCTAACCCTAACCCTAAGCCTAACCCTAACCCTAGGCTACCCTTGACTGCTTCTGCCTCCAATAGATTTCCTAAGCACTAGTGTTTTAAGGAAGAGCTTAAAAAGAGAATCCTAATGTGATTTCTTTATAATGGGTGTGTTCCTTATCTTATCCTAGTGTCTAAACTCTTCTCCATGGCTGGACCCCCAAATAATATTCCTTTACGTGCTAAGGGGTATCTAGAGAGTGGGATAGGTTTAATAACTACCCTAACCCTAACGCGTACCCTAACCCTAACCCCTACCCTAACCCTAACAAGTACCCTAATCCTAACCCGTACCCTAAACCGAGCCCTAACCCTAACACTAACCCTAACCCTGACCCTGACCCTGACCCTGACCCTGACCCTGACCCTGACCCTAACCCTAACCCTAACCCTAACCCTAACCCTAACCCTAACCCTAACCCTTAACCCTAACCCTTAACCCGTACCCTAACCCTTAACCCTAACCCTTAACCCGTACCCTAACCCGTACCCTAACCCGTACCCTAACCCTAACCCGTACCCTAACCCGTACCCTAACCCGTACCCTAACCCGTACCCTAACCCGTACCCTAACCCTAACCCGTACCCTAACCCGTACCCTAACCCTAACCCGTACCCTAACCCGTACCCTAACCCTAACCCGTACCCTAACCCGTACCCTAACCCGTACCCTAACCCTAACCCGTACCCTAACCCGTACCCTAACCCTAACCCGTACCCTAACCCGTACCCTAACCCGTACCCTAACCCGTACCCTAACCCTAACCCGTACCCTAACCCGTACCCTAACCCTAACCCTAACCCGTACCCTAACCCTAACCCGTACCCTAACCCTAACCCGTACCCTAACCCTAACCCTAACCCGTACCCTAACCCTAACCCGTACCCTAACCCTAACCCGTACCCTAACCCTAACCCGTACCCTAACCCGTACCCTAACCCGTACCCTAACCCTAACCCGTACCCTAACCCGTACCCTAACCCGTACCCTAACCCGTACCCTAACCCGTACCCTAACCCTAACCCGTACCCTAACCCGTACCCTAACCCGTACCCTAACACGTACCCTAACCCGTACCCTAACCCGTACCCTAACCCGTACCCTAACCCTAACACGTACCCTAACCCTAACACGTACCCTAACCCTAACACGTACCCTAACCCTAACACGTACCCTAACACGTACCCTAACACGTACCCTAACCCTAACACGTACCCTAACACGTACCCTAACACGTACCCTAACACGTACCCTAACACGTACCCTAACACGTACCCTAACCCTAACACGTACCCTAATCCTAACCCGTATCCTGAACCGAGCCCTAACCCTAACACTAACCCTAACCCTATCCCTAACTCATACCCTATGCCGTACCCGAACCCCTCCCCGAACCCGTACCCTAAGCCGTACCCTAAGCCTAACCCTAAGCCTAACCCTAACCCTAGGCTACCCTTGACTGCTTCTGCCTCCAATAGATTTCCTAAGCACTAGTGTTTGAAGGAACAGCTTAAAAAGAGAATCCTAATGTGATTTCTTTATAATGGGTGTGTTCCTTATCTTATCCTAGTGTCTAAACTCTTCTCCATGGCTGGACCCCCAAATAATATTCCTTTACATGCTAAGGGGTATCTAGAGAGTGGGATAGGTTTAATAACTACCCTAACCCTAACGCGTACCCTAACCCTAACCCCTACCCTAACCCTAAAACGTACCCTAATCCTAACCCGTACACTAAACCGAGCCCTAACCCTAACTCAAACCCTAACCCTAACCCTAACCCATACCCTACGCCGTACCCGAACCCCTCCCCGAACCCGTACCCTAAGCCGTACCCTAACCCTAACCCTAAGCCTAACCCTAACCCTAGGCTACCCTTGACTGCTTCTGCCTCCAATAGATTTCCTAAGCACTAGTGTTTGAAGGAACAGCTTAAAAAGAGAATCCTAATGTGATTTCTTTATAATGGGTGTGTTCCTTATCTTATCCTAGTGTCTAAACTCTTCTCCATGGCTGGACCCGCAAATAATATTCCTTTACGTGCTAAGGGGTATCTAGAGAGTGGGATAGGTTTACTAACTACCCTAACCCTAATGCGTACCCTAACCCTAACCCCTACCCTAACCCTAACACGTACCCTAATCCTAACCCGTAACCTAAACCGAGCCCTAACCCTAACACGAACCCTAACCCTAACCCTAACACATACCCTACGCCGTACCCGAACCCCTCCCCGAACCCCTACCCTAAGCCGTACCCTAACCCTAACCCTAAGCCTAACCCTAACCCTAGGCTACCCTTGACTGCTTCTGCCTCCAATAGATTTCCTAAGCACTAGTGTTTTAAGGAACAGCTTAAAAAGAGAATCCTAATGTGATTTCTTTGTAATGGGTGTGTTCCTTATCTTATCCCAGTGTCTAAACTCTTCTCCATGGCTGGACCCCCAAATAATATTCCTTTACGTGCTAAGGAGTGTCTAGAGAGTGGGATAGGTTTAATAACTACCCTAACCCTAACGCGTACCCTAACCCTAACCCCTACCCTAACCCTAACACGTACCCTAATCCTAACCCGTACCCTAAACCGAGCCCTAACCCTAACACTAACCCTAACCCTAACCCTAACCCATACCCTACGCCATACCCGCACCCCTCCCCGAACCCGTATCCTAAGCCGTACCCTAAGCCTAACCCTAAGCCTAACCCTAACCCTAGGCTACCCTTGACTGCTTCTGCCTCCAATAGATTTCCTAAGCAGTAGTGTTTTAAGGAACAGCATAAAAAGAGAATCCTAATGTGATTTCTTTATAATGGGTGTGTTCCTTATCTTATCCCAGTGTCTAAACTCTTCTCCATGGCTGGACCCCCAAATAATATTCCTTTACGTGCTAAGGGGTACCTAGAGAGTTGGATAGGCTTAATAACTACCCTAACCCTAACGCGTACCCTAACCCTAACCCCTACCCTAACCCTAACACGTACCCTAATCCTAACCCGTACCCTAAACCGAGACCTAACCCTATCACTAACACTAACCCTAACCCTAACCCATACTCTACGCCGTACCCGCACCCCTACCCGAACCCGTATCCTAAGCCGTACCCTAACCCTAACCCTAAGCCTAACCCTAACCCTAGGCTACCCTTGACTGCTTCTGCCTCCAATAGATTTCCTAAGCACTAGTGTTTTAAGGAAGAGCTTAAAAAGAGAATCCTAATGTGATTTCTTTATAATGGGTGTGTTCCTTATCTTATCCTAGTGTCTAAACTCTTCTCCATGGCTGGACCCCCAAATAATATTCCTTTACGTGCTAAGTGGTATCTAGAGAGTGGGATAGGTTTAATAACTACCCTAACCCTAACGCGTACCCTAACCCTAACCCCTACCCTAACCCTAACACGTACCCTAATTCTAACCCGTACCCTAAACCGAGTCCTAACCCTATCACTAACCCTAACCCTAACCCTAACCCATACCCTACGCCGTACCCGCACCCCTCCCCGAATCCGTACCCTAAGCCGTACCCTAACACTAACCCTAAGCCTAACACTAACCCTAGGCTACCCTTGAATGCTTCTGCCTCCAATAGATTTCCTAAGCACTAGTGTTTTAAGGAACAGCTTAAAAAGAGAATCCTAATGTGATTTCTTTATAATGGGTGTGTTCCGTATCTTATCCTAGTGTCTAAACTCTTCTCCATGGCTGAACCCCCAAATAATATTCCTTTACGTGCTAAGGGGTATCTAGAGAGTGGGATAGGTTTAATAACTACCCTAACCCTAACGCGTACCCTAACCCTAACCCCTACCCTAACCCTAACACGTACCCTAATCCTAACCCGTACCCTAAACCGAGCCCTAACCCTAACACTAACCCTAACCCTAACCCTAACCCATACCCTACGCCGTACCCGCACCCCTCCCCGAACCCGTACCCTAAGCCGTACCCTAAGCCTAACCCTAAGCCTAACCCTAACCCTAGGCTACCCTTGACTGCTTCTGCCTCCAATAGATTTCCTAAGCACTAGTGTTTTAAGGAACAGCTTAAAAAGAGAATCCTAATGTGATTTCTTTATAATGGGTGTGTTCCTTATCTTATCCCAGTGTCTAGACTCTTCTCCATAGCTGGAGCCCCAAATAATATACCTTTACATGCTAAGGAGTGTCTAGAGAGTGGGATAGGTTTAATAACTACCCTAACCCTAACACGTACCCTAACCCTAACCCCTACCCTAACCCTAACACGTACCCTAATCCTAACCCGTACCCTAAACCGAGACCTAACCCTATCACTAACACTAACCCTAACCCAACCCATACTCTACGCCGTACCCGCATCCCTACCCGAACCCGTATCCTAAGCCGTACCCTAACCCTAACCCTAAGCCTAACCCTAACCCTAGGCTACCCTTGACTGCTTCTGCCTCCAATAGATTTCCTAAGCACTAGTGTTTTAAGGAAGAGCTTAAAAAGAGAATCCTAATGTGATTTCTTTATAATGGGTGTGTTCCTTATCTTATCCTAGTGTCTAAACTCTTCTCCATGGCTGGACCCCCAAATAATATTCCTTTACGTGCTAAGGGGTATCTAGAGAGTGGGATAGGTTTAATAACTACCCTAACCCTAACGCGTACCCTAACCCTAACCCCTACCCTAACCCTAACAAGTACCCTAATCCTAACCCGTACCCTAAACCGAGCCCTAACCCTAACACTAACCCTAACCCTAACCCTAACCCATACCCTACGCCGTACCCGAAACCCTCCCCGAACCCGTACCCTAAGCCGTACCCTAAGCCTAACCCTAAGCCTAACCCTAACCCTAGGCTACCCTTGACTGCTTCTGCCTCCAATAGATTTCCTAAGCACTAGTGTTTTAAGGAACAGCTTAAAAAGAGAATCCTAATGTGATTTCTTTGTAATGGGTGTGTTCCTTATCTTATCCCAGTGTCTAAACTCTTCTCCATGGCTGGACCCCCAAATAATATTCCTTTACGTGCTAAGGAGTGTCTAGAGAGTGGGATAGGTTTAATAACTACCCTAACCCTAACGCGTACCCTAACCCTAACCCCTACCCTAACCCTAACACGTACCCTAATCCTAACCCGTACCCTAAACCGAGCCCTAACCCTAACACTAACCCTAACCCTAACCCTAACCCATACCCTACGCCGTACCCGCACCCCTACCCGAACCCGTATCCTAAGCCGTACCCTAAGCCTAACCCTAAGCCTAACCCTAACCCTAGGCTACCCTTGACTGCTTCTGCCTCCAATAGATTTCCTAAGCACTAGTGTTTTAAGGAACAGCATAAAAAGAGAATCCTAATGTGATTTCTTTATAATGGGTGTGTTCCTTATCTTATCCCAGTGTCTAAACTCTTCTCCATGGCTGGACCCCCAAATAATATTCCTTTACGTGCTAAGGGGTACCTAGAGAGTTGGATAGGCTTAATAACTACCCTAACCCTAACGCGTACCCTAACCCTAACCCCTACCCTAACCCTAACACGTACCCTAATCCTAACCCGTACCCTAAACCGAGACCTAACCCTATCACTAACACTAACCCTAACCCTAACCCATACTCTACGCCGTACCCGCACCCCTACCCGAACCCGTATCCTAAGCCGTACCCTAACCCTAACCCTAAGCCTAACCCTAACCCTAGGCTACCCTTGACTGCTTCTGCCTCCAATAGATTTCCTAAGCACTAGTGTTTTAAGGAAGAGCTTAAAAAGAGAATCCTAATGTGATTTCTTTATAATGGGTGTGTTCCTTATCTTATCCTAGTGTCTAAACTCTTCTCCATGGCTGGACCCCCAAATAATATTCCTTTACGTGCTAAGGGGTATCTAGAGAGTGGGATAGGTTTAATAACTACCCTAACCCTAACGCGTACCCTAACCCTAACCCCTACCCTAACCCTAACACGTACCCTAATTCTAACCCGTACCGTAAACCGAGTCCTAACCCTATCACTAACCCTAACCCTAACCCTAACCCATACCCTACGCCGTACCCGCACCCCTCCCCGAATCCGTACCCTAAGCCGTACCCTAACACTAACCCTAAGCCTAACCCTAACCCTAGGCTACCCTTGAATGCTTCTGCCTCCAATAGATTTCCTAAGCACTAGTGTTTTAAGGAACAGCTTAAAAAGAGAATCCTAATGTGATTTCTTTATAATGGGTGTGTTCCGTATCTTATCCTAGTGTCTAAACTCTTCTCCATGGCTGGACCCCCAAATAATATTCCTTTACGTGCTAAGGGGTATCTAGAGAGTGGGATAGGTTTAATAACTACCCTAACCCTAACGCGTACCCTAACCCTAACCCCTACCCTAACCCTAACACGTACCCTAATCCTAACCCGTACCCTAAACCGAGCCCTAACCCTAACACTAACCCTAACCCTAACCCTAACCCATACCCTACGCCGTACCCGCACCCCTCCCCGAACCCGTACCCTAAGCCGTACCCTAAGCCTAACCCTAAGCCTAACCCTAACCCTAGGCTACCCTTGACTGCTTCTGCCTCCAATAGATTTCCTAAGCACTAGTGTTTTAAGGAACAGCTTAAAAAGAGAATCCTAATGTGATTTCTTTATAATGGGTGTGTTCCTTATCTTATCCTAGTGTGTAAACTCTTCTCCATGGCTGGACCCCCAAATAATATTCCTTTACGTGCTAAGGGGTATCTAGAGAGTGGGATAGGTTTAATAACTACCCTAACCCTAACGCGTACCCTAACCCTAACCCCTACCCTAACCCTAACACGTACCCTAATTCTAACCCGTACCCTAAACCGAGTCCTAACCCTATCACTAACCCTAACCCTAACCCTAACCCATACCCTACGCCGTACCCGCACCCCTCCCCGAATCCGTACCCTAAGCCGTACCCTAACACTAACCCTAAGCCTAACACTAACCCTAGGCTACCCTTGAATGCTTCTGCCTCCAATAGATTTCCTAAGCACTAGTGTTTTAAGGAACAGCTTAAAAAGAGAATCCTAATGTGATTTCTTTATAATGGGTGTGTTCCGTATCTTATCCTAGTGTCTAAACTCTTCTCCATGGCTGGACCCCCAAATAATATTCCTTTACGTGCTAAGGGGTATCTAGAGAGTGGGATAGGTTTAATAACTACCCTAACCCTAACGCGTACCCTAACCCTAACCCCTACCCTAACCCTAACACGTACCCTAATCCTAACCCGTACCCTAAACCGAGCCCTAACCCTAACACTAACCCTAACCCTAACCCTAACCCATACCCTACGCCGTACCCGCACCCCTCCCCGAACCCGTACCCTAAGCCGTACCCTAAGCCTAACCCTAAGCCTAACCCTAACCCTAGGCTACCCTTGACTGCTTCTGCCTCCAATAGATTTCCTAAGCACTAGTGTTTTAAGGAACAGCTTAAAAAGAGAATCCTAATGTGATTTCTTTATAATGGGTGTGTTCCTTATCTTATCCCAGTGTCTAGACTCTTCTCCATAGCTGGAGCCCCAAATAATATACCTTTACGTGCTAAGGAGTGTCTAGAGAGTGGGATAGGTTTAATAACTACCCTAACCCTAACACGTACTCTAACCCTAACCCCTACCCTAACCCTAACACGTACCCTAATCCTAACCCGTACCCTAAACCGAGACCTAACCCTATCACTAACACTAACCCTAACCCTAACCCATACTCTACGCCGTACCCGCATCCCTACCCGAACCCGTATCCTAAGCCGTACCCTAACCCTAACCCTAAGCCTAACCCTAACCCTAGGCTACCCTTGACTGCTTCTGCCTCCAATAGATTTCCTAAGCACTAGTGTTTTAAGGAAGAGCTTAAAAAGAGAATCCTAATGTGATTTCTTTATAATGGGTGTGTTCCTTATCTTATCCTAGTGTCTAAACTCTTCTCCATGGCTGGACCCGCAAATAATATTCCTTTACGTGCTAAGGGGTATCTAGAGAGTGGGATAGGTTTACTAACTACCCTAACCCTAATGCGTACCCTAACCCTAACCCCTACCCTAACCCTAACACGTACCCTAATCCTAACCCGTACCCTAAACCGAGCCCTAACCCTAACACGAACCCTAACCCTAACCCTAACACATACCCTACGCCGTACCCGAACCCCTCCCCGAACCCCTACCCTAAGCCGTACCCTAACCCTAACCCTAAGCCTAACCCTAACCCTAGGCTACCCTTGACTGCTTCTGCCTCCAATAGATTTCCTAAGCACTAGTGTTTTAAGGAACAGCTTAAAAAGAGAATCCTAATGTGATTTCTTTGTAATGGGTGTGTTCCTTATCTTATCCCAGTGTCTAAACTCTTCTCCATGGCTGGACCCCCAAATAATATTCCTTTACGTGCTAAGGAGTGTCTAGAGAGTGGGATAGGTTTAATAACTACCCTAACCCTAACGCGTACCCTAACCCTAACCCCTACCCTAACCCTAACACGTACCCTAATCCTAACCCGTACCCTAAACCGAGCCCTAACCCTAACACTAACCCTAACCCTAACCCTAACCCATACCCTACGCCGTACCCGCACCCCTCCCCGAACCCGTATCCTAAGCCGTACCCTAAGCCTAACCCTAAGCCTAACCCTAACCCTAGGCTACCCTTGACTGCTTCTGCCTCCAATAGATTTCCTAAGCACTAGTGTTTTAAGGAACAGCATAAAAAGAGAATCCTAATGTGATTTCTTTATAATGGGTGTGTTCCTTATCTTATCCCAGTGTCTAAACTCTTCTCCATGGCTGGACCCCCAAATAATATTCCTTTACGTGCTAAGGGGTACCTAGAGAGTTGGATAGGCTTAATAACTACCCTAACCCTAACGCGTACCCTAACCCTAACCCCTACCCTAACCCTAACACGTACCCTAATCCTAACCCGTACCCTAAACCGAGACCTAACCCTATCACTAACACTAACCCTAACCCTAACCCATACTCTACGCCGTACCCGCACCCCTACCCGAACCCGTATCCTAAGCCGTACCCTAACCCTAACCCTAAGCCTAACCCTAACCCTAGGCTACCCTTGACTGCTTCTGCCTCCAATAGATTTCCTAAGCACTAGTGTTTTAAGGAAGAGCTTAAAAAGAGAATCCTAATGTGATTTCTTTATAATGGGTGTGTTCCTTATCTTATCCTAGTGTCTAAACTCTTCTCCATGGCTGGACCCCCAAATAATATTCCTTTACGTGCTAAGGGGTATCTAGAGAGTGGGATAGGTTTAATAACTACCCTAACCCTAACGCGTACCCTAACCCTAACCCCTACCCTAACCCTAACACGTACCCTAATTCTAACCCGTACCCTAAACCGAGTCCTAACCCTATCACTAACCCTAACCCTAACCCTAACCCATACCCTACGCCGTACCCGCACCCCTCCCCGAATCCGTACCCTAAGCCGTACCCTAACACTAACCCTAAGCCTAACACTAACCCTAGGCTACCCTTGAATGCTTCTGCCTCCAATAGATTTCCTAAGCACTAGTGTTTTAAGGAACAGCTTAAAAAGAGAATCCTAATGTGATTTCTTTATAATGGGTGTGTTCCGTATCTTATCCTAGTGTCTAAACTCTTCTCCATGGCTGGACCCCCAAATAATATTCCTTTACGTGCTAAGGGGTATCTAGAGAGTGGGATAGGTTTAATAACTACCCTAACCCTAACGCGTACCCTAACCCTAACCCCTACCCTAACCCTAACACGTACCCTAATCCTAACCCGTACCCTAAACCGAGCCCTAACCCTAACACTAACCCTAACCCTAACCCTAAACCATACCCTACGCCGTACCCGCACCCCTCCCCGAACCCGTACCCTAAGCCGTACCCTAAGCCTAACCCTAAGCCTAACCCTAACCCTAGGCTACCCTTGACTGCTTCTGCCTCCAATAGATTTCCTAAGCACTAGTGTTTTAAGGAACAGCTTAAAAAGAGAATCCTAATGTGATTTCTTTATAATGGGTGTGTTCCTTATCTTATCCCAGTGTCTAGACTCTTCTCCATAGCTGGAGCCCCAAATAATATACCTTTACGTGCTAAGGAGTGTCTAGAGAGTGGGATAGGTTTAATAACTACCCTAACCCTAACACGTACCCTAACCCTAACCCCTACCCTAACCCTAACACGTACCCTAATCCTAACCCGTACCCTAAACCGAGACCTAACCCTATCACTAACACTAACCCTAACCCAACCCATACTCTACGCCGTACCCGCATCCCTACCCGAACCCGTATCCTAAGCCGTACCCTAACCCTAACCCTAAGCCTAACCCTAACCCTAGGCTACCCTTGACTGCTTCTGCCTCCAATAGATTTCCTAAGCACTAGTGTTTTAAGGAAGAGCTTAAAAAGAGAATCCTAATGTGATTTCTTTATAATGGGTGTGTTCCTTATCTTATCCTAGTGTCTAAACTCTTCTCCATGGCTGGACCCCCAAATAATATTCCTTTACGTGCTAAGGGGTATCTAGAGAGTGGGATAGGTTTAATAACTACCCTAACCCTAACGCGTACCCTAACCCTAACCCCTACCCTAACCCTAACAAGTACCCTAATCCTAACCCGTACCCTAAACCGAGCCCTAACCCTAACACTAACCCTAACCCTGACCCTGACCCTGACCCTGACCCTGACCCTGACCCTGACCCTAACCCTAACCCTAACCCTAACCCTAACCCTAACCCTAACCCTAACCCTTAACCCTAACCCTTAACCCGTACCCTAACCCTTAACCCTAACCCTTAACCCGTACCCTAACCCGTACCCTAACCCGTACCCTAACCCTAACCCGTACCCTAACCCGTACCCTAACCCGTACCCTAACCCGTACCCTAACCCGTACCCTAACCCTAACCCGTACCCTAACCCGTACCCTAACCCTAACCCGTACCCTAACCCGTACCCTAACCCTAACCCGTACCCTAACCCGTACCCTAACCCGTACCCTAACCCTAACCCGTACCCTAACCCGTACCCTAACCCTAACCCGTACCCTAACCCGTACCCTAACCCGTACCCTAACCCGTACCCTAACCCTAACCCGTACCCTAACCCGTACCCTAACCCTAACCCTAACCCGTACCCTAACCCTAACCCGTACCCTAACCCTAACCCGTACCCTAACCCTAACCCTAACCCGTACCCTAACCCTAACCCGTACCCTAACCCTAACCCGTACCCTAACCCTAACCCGTACCCTAACCCGTACCCTAACCCGTACCCTAACCCTAACCCGTACCCTAACCCGTACCCTAACCCGTACCCTAACCCGTACCCTAACCCGTACCCTAACCCTAACCCGTACCCTAACCCGTACCCTAACCCGTACCCTAACACGTACCCTAACCCGTACCCTAACCCGTACCCTAACCCGTACCCTAACCCTAACACGTACCCTAACCCTAACACGTACCCTAACCCTAACACGTACCCTAACCCTAACACGTACCCTAACACGTACCCTAACACGTACCCTAACCCTAACACGTACCCTAACACGTACCCTAACACGTACCCTAACACGTACCCTAACACGTACCCTAACACGTACCCTAACCCTAACACGTACCCTAATCCTAACCCGTATCCTGAACCGAGCCCTAACCCTAACACTAACCCTAACCCTATCCCTAACTCATACCCTATGCCGTACCCGAACCCCTCCCCGAACCCGTACCCTAAGCCGTACCCTAAGCCTAACCCTAAGCCTAACCCTAACCCTAGGCTACCCTTGACTGCTTCTGCCTCCAATAGATTTCCTAAGCACTAGTGTTTGAAGGAACAGCTTAAAAAGAGAATCCTAATGTGATTTCTTTATAATGGGTGTGTTCCTTATCTTATCCTAGTGTCTAAACTCTTCTCCATGGCTGGACCCCCAAATAATATTCCTTTACATGCTAAGGGGTATCTAGAGAGTGGGATAGGTTTAATAACTACCCTAACCCTAACGCGTACCCTAACCCTAACCCCTACCCTAACCCTAAAACGTACCCTAATCCTAACCCGTACACTAAACCGAGCCCTAACCCTAACTCAAACCCTAACCCTAACCCTAACCCATACCCTACGCCGTACCCGAACCCCTCCCCGAACCCGTACCCTAAGCCGTACCCTAACCCTAACCCTAAGCCTAACCCTAACCCTAGGCTACCCTTGACTGCTTCTGCCTCCAATAGATTTCCTAAGCACTAGTGTTTGAAGGAACAGCTTAAAAAGAGAATCCTAATGTGATTTCTTTATAATGGGTGTGTTCCTTATCTTATCCTAGTGTCTAAACTCTTCTCCATGGCTGGACCCGCAAATAATATTCCTTTACGTGCTAAGGGGTATCTAGAGAGTGGGATAGGTTTACTAACTACCCTAACCCTAATGCGTACCCTAACCCTAACCCCTACCCTAACCCTAACACGTACCCTAATCCTAACCCGTAACCTAAACCGAGCCCTAACCCTAACACGAACCCTAACCCTAACCCTAACACATACCCTACGCCGTACCCGAACCCCTCCCCGAACCCCTACCCTAAGCCGTACCCTAACCCTAACCCTAAGCCTAACCCTAACCCTAGGCTACCCTTGACTGCTTCTGCCTCCAATAGATTTCCTAAGCACTAGTGTTTTAAGGAACAGCTTAAAAAGAGAATCCTAATGTGATTTCTTTGTAATGGGTGTGTTCCTTATCTTATCCCAGTGTCTAAACTCTTCTCCATGGCTGGACCCCCAAATAATATTCCTTTACGTGCTAAGGAGTGTCTAGAGAGTGGGATAGGTTTAATAACTACCCTAACCCTAACGCGTACCCTAACCCTAACCCCTACCCTAACCCTAACACGTACCCTAATCCTAACCCGTACCCTAAACCGAGCCCTAACCCTAACACTAACCCTAACCCTAACCCTAACCCATACCCTACGCCATACCCGCACCCCTCCCCGAACCCGTATCCTAAGCCGTACCCTAAGCCTAACCCTAAGCCTAACCCTAACCCTAGGCTACCCTTGACTGCTTCTGCCTCCAATAGATTTCCTAAGCACTAGTGTTTTAAGGAACAGCATAAAAAGAGAATCCTAATGTGATTTCTTTATAATGGGTGTGTTCCTTATCTTATCCCAGTGTCTAAACTCTTCTCCATGGCTGGACCCCCAAATAATATTCCTTTACGTGCTAAGGGGTACCTAGAGAGTTGGATAGGCTTAATAACTACCCTAACCCTAACGCGTACCCTAACCCTAACCCCTACCCTAACCCTAACACGTACCCTAATCCTAACCCGTACCCTAAACCGAGACCTAACCCTATCACTAACACTAACCCTAACCCTAACCCATACTCTACGCCGTACCCGCACCCCTACCCGAACCCGTATCCTAAGCCGTACCCTAACCCTAACCCTAAGCCTAACCCTAACCCTAGGCTACCCTTGACTGCTTCTGCCTCCAATAGATTTCCTAAGCACTAGTGTTTTAAGGAAGAGCTTAAAAAGAGAATCCTAATGTGATTTCTTTATAATGGGTGTGTTCCTTATCTTATCCTAGTGTCTAAACTCTTCTCCATGGCTGGACCCCCAAATAATATTCCTTTACGTGCTAAGTGGTATCTAGAGAGTGGGATAGGTTTAATAACTACCCTAACCCTAACGCGTACCCTAACCCTAACCCCTACCCTAACCCTAACACGTACCCTAATTCTAACCCGTACCCTAAACCGAGTCCTAACCCTATCACTAACCCTAACCCTAACCCTAACCCATACCCTACGCCGTACCCGCACCCCTCCCCGAATCCGTACCCTAAGCCGTACCCTAACACTAACCCTAAGCCTAACACTAACCCTAGGCTACCCTTGAATGCTTCTGCCTCCAATAGATTTCCTAAGCACTAGTGTTTTAAGGAACAGCTTAAAAAGAGAATCCTAATGTGATTTCTTTATAATGGGTGTGTTCCGTATCTTATCCTAGTGTCTAAACTCTTCTCCATGGCTGAACCCCCAAATAATATTCCTTTACGTGCTAAGGGGTATCTAGAGAGTGGGATAGGTTTAATAACTACCCTAACCCTAACGCGTACCCTAACCCTAACCCCTACCCTAACCCTAACACGTACCCTAATCCTAACCCGTACCCTAAACCGAGCCCTAACCCTAACACTAACCCTAACCCTAACCCTAACCCATACCCTACGCCGTACCCGCACCCCTCCCCGAACCCGTACCCTAAGCCGTACCCTAAGCCTAACCCTAAGCCTAACCCTAACCCTAGGCTACCCTTGACTGCTTCTGCCTCCAATAGATTTCCTAAGCACTAGTGTTTTAAGGAACAGCTTAAAAAGAGAATCCTAATGTGATTTCTTTATAATGGGTGTGTTCCTTATCTTATCCCAGTGTCTAGACTCTTCTCCATAGCTGGAGCCCCAAATAATATACCTTTACATGCTAAGGAGTGTCTAGAGAGTGGGATAGGTTTAATAACTACCCTAACCCTAACACGTACCCTAACCCTAACCCCTACCCTAACCCTAACACGTACCCTAATCCTAACCCGTACCCTAAACCGAGACCTAACCCTATCACTAACACTAACCCTAACCCAACCCATACTCTACGCCGTACCCGCATCCCTACCCGAACCCGTATCCTAAGCCGTACCCTAACCCTAACCCTAAGCCTAACCCTAACCCTAGGCTACCCTTGACTGCTTCTGCCTCCAATAGATTTCCTAAGCACTAGTGTTTTAAGGAAGAGCTTAAAAAGAGAATCCTAATGTGATTTCTTTATAATGGGTGTGTTCCTTATCTTATCCTAGTGTCTAAACTCTTCTCCATGGCTGGACCCCCAAATAATATTCCTTTACGTGCTAAGGGGTATCTAGAGAGTGGGATAGGTTTAATAACTACCCTAACCCTAACGCGTACCCTAACCCTAACCCCTACCCTAACCCTAACAAGTACCCTAATCCTAACCCGTACCCTAAACCGAGCCCTAACCCTAACACTAACCCTAACCCTAACCCTAACCCATACCCTACGCCGTACCCGAAACCCTCCCCGAACCCGTACCCTAAGCCGTACCCTAAGCCTAACCCTAAGCCTAACCCTAACCCTAGGCTACCCTTGACTGCTTCTGCCTCCAATAGATTTCCTAAGCACTAGTGTTTTAAGGAACAGCTTAAAAAGAGAATCCTAATGTGATTTCTTTGTAATGGGTGTGTTCCTTATCTTATCCCAGTGTCTAAACTCTTCTCCATGGCTGGACCCCCAAATAATATTCCTTTACGTGCTAAGGAGTGTCTAGAGAGTGGGATAGGTTTAATAACTACCCTAACCCTAACGCGTACCCTAACCCTAACCCCTACCCTAACCCTAACACGTACCCTAATCCTAACCCGTACCCTAAACCGAGCCCTAACCCTAACACTAACCCTAACCCTAACCCTAACCCATACCCTACGCCGTACCCGCACCCCTACCCGAACCCGTATCCTAAGCCGTACCCTAAGCCTAACCCTAAGCCTAACCCTAACCCTAGGCTACCCTTGACTGCTTCTGCCTCCAATAGATTTCCTAAGCACTAGTGTTTTAAGGAACAGCATAAAAAGAGAATCCTAATGTGATTTCTTTATAATGGGTGTGTTCCTTATCTTATCCCAGTGTCTAAACTCTTCTCCATGGCTGGACCCCCAAATAATATTCCTTTACGTGCTAAGGGGTACCTAGAGAGTTGGATAGGCTTAATAACTACCCTAACCCTAACGCGTACCCTAACCCTAACCCCTACCCTAACCCTAACACGTACCCTAATCCTAACCCGTACCCTAAACCGAGACCTAACCCTATCACTAACACTAACCCTAACCCTAACCCATACTCTACGCCGTACCCGCACCCCTACCCGAACCCGTATCCTAAGCCGTACCCTAACCCTAACCCTAAGCCTAACCCTAACCCTAGGCTACCCTTGACTGCTTCTGCCTCCAATAGATTTCCTAAGCACTAGTGTTTTAAGGAAGAGCTTAAAAAGAGAATCCTAATGTGATTTCTTTATAATGGGTGTGTTCCTTATCTTATCCTAGTGTCTAAACTCTTCTCCATGGCTGGACCCCCAAATAATATTCCTTTACGTGCTAAGGGGTATCTAGAGAGTGGGATAGGTTTAATAACTACCCTAACCCTAACGCGTACCCTAACCCTAACCCCTACCCTAACCCTAACACGTACCCTAATTCTAACCCGTACCGTAAACCGAGTCCTAACCCTATCACTAACCCTAACCCTAACCCTAACCCATACCCTACGCCGTACCCGCACCCCTCCCCGAATCCGTACCCTAAGCCGTACCCTAACACTAACCCTAAGCCTAACCCTAACCCTAGGCTACCCTTGAATGCTTCTGCCTCCAATAGATTTCCTAAGCACTAGTGTTTTAAGGAACAGCTTAAAAAGAGAATCCTAATGTGATTTCTTTATAATGGGTGTGTTCCGTATCTTATCCTAGTGTCTAAACTCTTCTCCATGGCTGGACCCCCAAATAATATTCCTTTACGTGCTAAGGGGTATCTAGAGAGTGGGATAGGTTTAATAACTACCCTAACCCTAACGCGTACCCTAACCCTAACCCCTACCCTAACCCTAACACGTACCCTAATCCTAACCCATACCCTAAACCGAGCCCTAACCCTAACACTAACCCTAACCCTAACCCTAACCCATACCCTACGCCGTACCCGCACCCCTCCCCGAACCCGTACCCTAAGCCGTACCCTAAGCCTAACCCTAAGCCTAACCCTAACCCTAGGCTACCCTTGACTGCTTCTGCCTCCAATAGATTTCCTAAGCACTAGTGTTTTAAGGAACAGCTTAAAAAGAGAATCCTAATGTGATTTCTTTATAATGGGTGTGTTCCTTATCTTATCCTAGTGTGTAAACTCTTCTCCATGGCTGGACCCCCAAATAATATTCCTTTACGTGCTAAGGGGTATCTAGAGAGTGGGATAGGTTTAATAACTACCCTAACCCTAACGCGTACCCTAACCCTAACCCCTACCCTAACCCTAACACGTACCCTAATTCTAACCCGTACCCTAAACCGAGTCCTAACCCTATCACTAACCCTAACCCTAACCCTAACCCATACCCTACGCCGTACCCGCACCCCTCCCCGAATCCGTACCCTAAGCCGTACCCTAACACTAACCCTAAGCCTAACACTAACCCTAGGCTACCCTTGAATGCTTCTGCCTCCAATAGATTTCCTAAGCACTAGTGTTTTAAGGAACAGCTTAAAAAGAGAATCCTAATGTGATTTCTTTATAATGGGTGTGTTCCGTATCTTATCCTAGTGTCTAAACTCTTCTCCATGGCTGGACCCCCAAATAATATTCCTTTACGTGCTAAGGGGTATCTAGAGAGTGGGATAGGTTTAATAACTACCCTAACCCTAACGCGTACCCTAACCCTAACCCCTACCCTAACCCTAACACGTACCCTAATCCTAACCCGTACCCTAAACCGAGCCCTAACCCTAACACTAACCCTAACCCTAACCCTAACCCATACCCTACGCCGTACCCGCACCCCTCCCCGAACCCGTACCCTAAGCCGTACCCTAAGCCTAACCCTAAGCCTAACCCTAACCCTAGGCTACCCTTGACTGCTTCTGCCTCCAATAGATTTCCTAAGCACTAGTGTTTTAAGGAACAGCTTAAAAAGAGAATCCTAATGTGATTTCTTTATAATGGGTGTGTTCCTTATCTTATCCCAGTGTCTAGACTCTTCTCCATAGCTGGAGCCCCAAATAATATACCTTTACGTGCTAAGGAGTGTCTAGAGAGTGGGATAGGTTTAATAACTACCCTAACCCTAACACGTACTCTAACCCTAACCCCTACCCTAACCCTAACACGTACCCTAATCCTAACCCGTACCCTAAACCGAGACCTAACCCTATCACTAACACTAACCCTAACCCTAACCCATACTCTACGCCGTACCCGCATCCCTACCCGAACCCGTATCCTAAGCCGTACCCTAACCCTAACCCTAAGCCTAACCCTAACCCTAGGCTACCCTTGACTGCTTCTGCCTCCAATAGATTTCCTAAGCACTAGTGTTTTAAGGAAGAGCTTAAAAAGAGAATCCTAATGTGATTTCTTTATAATGGGTGTGTTCCTTATCTTATCCTAGTGTCTAAACTCTTCTCCATGGCTGGACCCCCAAATAATATTCCTTTACGTGCTAAGGGGTATCTAGAGAGTGGGATAGGTTTAATAACTACCCTAACCCTAACGCGTACCCTAACCCTAACCCCTACCCTAACCCTAACAAGTACCCTAATCCTAACCCGTACCCTAAACCGAGCCCTAACCCTAACACTAACCCTAACCCTAACCCTAACCCATACCCTACGCCGTACCCGAAACCCTCCCCGAACCCGTACCCTAAGCCGTACCCTAAGCCTAACCCTAAGCCTAACCCTAACCCTAGGCTACCCTTGACTGCTTCTGCCTCCAATAGATTTCCTAAGCACTAGTGTTTTAAGGAACAGCTTAAAAAGAGAATCCTAATGTGATTTCTTTGTAATGGGTGTGTTCCTTATCTTATCCCAGTGTCTAAACTCTTCTCCATGGCTGGACCCCCAAATAATATTCCTTTACGTGCTAAGGAGTGTCTAGAGAGTGGGATAGGTTTAATAACTACCCTAACCCTAACGCGTACCCTAACCCTAACCCCTACCCTAACCCTAACACGTACCCTAATCCTAACCCGTACCCTAAACCGAGCCCTAACCCTAACACTAACCCTAACCCTAACCCTAACCCATACCCTACGCCGTACCCGCACCCCTACCCGAACCCGTATCCTAAGCCGTACCCTAAGCCTAACCCTAAGCCTAACCCTAACCCTAGGCTACCCTTGACTGCTTCTGCCTCCAATAGATTTCCTAAGCACTAGTGTTTTAAGGAACAGCATAAAAAGAGAATCCTAATGTGATTTCTTTATAATGGGTGTGTTCCTTATCTTATCCCAGTGTCTAAACTCTTCTCCATGGCTGGACCCCCAAATAATATTCCTTTACGTGCTAAGGGGTACCTAGAGAGTTGGATAGGCTTAATAACTACCCTAACCCTAACGCGTACCCTAACCCTAACCCCTACCCTAACCCTCACACGTACCCTAATCCTAACCCGTACCCTAAACCGAGACCTAACCCTATCACTAACACTAACCCTAACCCTAACCCATACTCTACGCCGTACCCGCACCCCTACCCGAACCCGTATCCTAAGCCGTACCCTAACCCTAACCCTAAGCCTAACCCTAACCCTAGGCTACCCTTGACTGCTTCTGCCTCCAATAGATTTCCTAAGCACTAGTGTTTTAAGGAACAGCTTAAAAAGAGAATCCTAATGTGATTTCTTTGTAATGGGTGTGTTCCTTATCTTATCCCAGTGTCTAAACTCTTCTCCATGGCTGGACCCCCAAATAATATTCCTTTACGTGCTAAGGAGTGTCTAGAGAGTGGGATAGGTTTAATAACTACCCTAACCCTAACGCGTACCCTAACCCTAACCCCTACCCTAACCCTAACACGTACCCTAATCCTAACCCGTACCCTAAACCGAGCCCTAACCCTAACACTAACCCTAACCCTAACCCTAACCCATACCCTACGCCGTACCCGCACCCCTACCCGAACCCGTATCCTAAGCCGTACCCTAAGCCTAACCCTAAGCCTAACCCTAACCCTAGGCTACCCTTGACTGCTTCTGCCTCCAATAGATTTCCTAAGCACTAGTGTTTTAAGGAACAGCATAAAAAGAGAATCCTAATGTGATTTCTTTATAATGGGTGTGTTCCTTATCTTATCCCAGTGTCTAAACTCTTCTCCATGGCTGGACCCCCAAATAATATTCCTTTACGTGCTAAGGGGTACCTAGAGAGTTGGATAGGCTTAATAACTACCCTAACCCTAACGCGTACCCTAACCCTAACCCCTACCCTAACCCTCACACGTACCCTAATCCTAACCCGTACCCTAAACCGAGACCTAACCCTATCACTAACACTAACCCTAACCCTAACCCATACTCTACGCCGTACCCGCACCCCTACCCGAACCCGTATCCTAAGCCGTACCCTAACCCTAACCCTAAGCCTAACCCTAACCCTAGGCTACCCTTGACTGCTTCTGCCTCCAATAGATTTCCTAAGCACTAGTGTTTTAAGGAAGAGCTTAAAAAGAGAATCCTAATGTGATTTCTTTATAATGGGTGTGTTCCTTATCTTATCCTAGTGTCTAAACTCTTCTCCATGGCTGGACCCCCAAATAATATTCCTTTACGTGCTAAGGGGTATCTAGAGAGTGGGATAGGTTTAATAACTACCCTAACCCTAACGCGTACCCTAACCCTAACCCCTACCCTAACCCTAACACGTACCCTAATTCTAACCCGTACCGTAAACCGAGTCCTAAACCTATCACTAACCCTAACCCTAACCCTAACCCATACCCTACGCCGTACCCGCACCCCTCCCCGAATCCGTACCCTAAGCCGTACCCTAACACTAACCCTAAGCCTAACCCTAACCCTAGGCTACCCTTGAATGCTTCTGCCTCCAATAGATTTCCTAAGCACTAGTGTTTTAAGGAACAGCTTAAAAAGAGAATCCTAATGTGATTTCTTTATAATGGGTGTGTTCCGTATCTTATCCTAGTGTCTAAACTCTTCTCCATGGCTGGACCCCCAAATAATATTCCTTTACGTGCTAAGGGGTATCTAGAGAGTGGGATAGGTTTAATAACTACCCTAACCCTAACGCGTACCCTAACCCTAACCCCTACCCTAACCCTAACACGTACCCTAATCCTAACCCGTACCCTAAACCGAGCCCTAACCCTAACACTAACCCTAACCCTAACCCTAACCCATACCCTACGCCGTACCCGCACCCCTCCCCGAACCCGTACCCTAAGCCGTACCCTAAGCCTAACCCTAAGCCTAACCCTAACCCTAGGCTACCCTTGACTGCTTCTGCCTCCAATAGATTTCCTAAGCACTAGTGTTTTAAGGAACAGCTTAAAAAGAGAATCCTAATGTGATTTCTTTATAATGGGTGTGTTCCTTATCTTATCCCAGTGTCTAAATTCTTCTCCATGGCTGGAGCCCCAAATAATATACCTTTACGTGCTAAGGGGTGTCTAGAGAGTGGGATAGGTTTAATAACTACCCTAACCCTAACGCGTACCCTAACCCTAACCCCTACCCTAACCCTAACACGTACCCTATTCCTAACCCGTACCCTAAACCGAGCCCTAACCCTAACACTAACCCTAACCCTAACCCTAACCCATACCCTACGCCGTACCCGCACCCCTCCCCGAACCCGTACCCTAAGCCGTACCCTAAAACTTACCCTAAGCCTAAACCTAACACTAGGCTACCCTTGACTGCTTCTGCCTCCAATAGATTTCCTAAGCACTAGTGTTTTAAGGAACAGCTTAAAAAGAGAATCCTAATGTGATTTCTTTATAATGGGTGTGTTCCTTATCTTATCCCAGTGTCTAAACTCTTCTCCATGGCTGGACCCCCAAATAATATTCCTTTACGTGCTAAGGGGTACCTAGAGAGTTGGATAGGCTTAATAACTACCCTAACCCTAACGCGTACCCTAACCCTAACCCCTACCCTAACCCTAACACGTACCCTAATCCTAACCCGTACCCTAAACCGAGACCTAACCCTATCACTAACACTAACCCTAACCCTAACCCATACTCTACGCCGTACCCGCACCCCTACCCGAACCCGTATCCTAAGCCGTACCCTAACCCTAACCCTAAGCCTAACCCTAACCCTAGGCTACCCTTGACTGCTTCTGCCTCCAATAGATTTCCTAAGCACTAGTGTTTTAAGGAAGAGCTTAAAAAGAGAATCCTAATGTGATTTCTTTATAATGGGTGTGTTCCTTATCTTATCCTAGTGTCTAAACTCTTCTCCATGGCTGGACCCCCAAATAATATTCCTTTACGTGCTAAGGGGTATCTAGAGAGTGGGATAGGTTTAATAACTACCCTAACCCTAACGCGTACCCTAACCCTAACCCCTACCCTAACCCTAACACGTACCCTAATCCTAACCCGTACCCTAAACCGAGCCCTAACCCTAACACTAACCCTAACCCTAACCCTAACCCATACCCTACGCCGTACCCGCACCCCTCCCCGAACCCGTACCCTAAGCCGTACCCTAAGCCTAACCCTAAGCCTAACCCTAACCCTAGGCTACCCTTGACTGCTTCTGCCTCCAATAGATTTCCTAAGCACTAGTGTTTTAAGGAACAGCTTAAAAAGAGAATCCTAATGTGATTTCTTTATAATGGGTGTGTTCCTTATCTTATCCCAGTGTCTAAATTCTTCTCCATGGCTGGAGCCCCAAATAATATACCTTTACGTGCTAAGGGGTGTCTAGAGAGTGGGATAGGTTTAATAACTACCCTAACCCTAACGCGTACCCTAACCCTAACCCCTACCCTAACCCTAACACGTACCCTATTCCTAACCCGTACCCTAAACCGAGCCCTAACCCTAACACTAACCCTAACCCTAACCCTAACCCATACCCTACGCCGTACCCGCACCCCTCCCCGAACCCGTACCCTAAGCCGTACCCTAAACCTTACCCTAAGCCTAAACCTAACACTAGGCTACCCTTGACTGCTTCTGCCTCCAATAGATTTCCTAAGCACTAGTGTTTTAAGGAACAGCTTAAAAAGAGAATCCTAATGTGATTTCTTTATAATGGGTGTGTTCCTTATCTTATCCCAGTGTCTAAACTCTTCTCCATGGCTGGACCCCCAAATAATATTCCTTTACGTGCTAAGGGGTACCTAGAGAGTTGGATAGGCTTAATAACTACCCTAACCCTAACGCGTACCCTAACCCTAACCCCTACCCTAACCCTAACACGTACCCTAATCCTAACCCGTACCCTAAACCGAGACCTAACCCTATCACTAACACTAACCCTAACCCTAACCCATACTCTACGCCGTACCCGCACCCCTACCCGAACCCGTATCCTAAGCCGTACCCTAACCCTAACCCTAAGCCTAACCCTAACCCTAGGCTACCCTTGACTGCTTCTGCCTCCAATAGATTTCCTAAGCACTAGTGTTTTAAGGAAGAGCTTAAAAAGAGAATCCTAATGTGATTTCTTTATAATGGGTGTGTTCCTTATCTTATCCTAGTGTCTAAACTCTTCTCCATGGCTGGACCCCCAAATAATATTCCTTTACGTGCTAAGGGGTATCTAGAGAGTGGGATAGGTTTAATAACTACCCTAACCCTAACGCGTACCCTAACCCTAACCCCTACCCTAACCCTAACAAGTACCCTAATCCTAACCCGTACCCTAAACCGAGCCCTAACCCTAACACTAACCCTAACCCTAACCCTAACCCATACCCTACGCCGTACCCGAAACCCTCCCCGAACCCGTACCCTAAGCCGTACCCTAAGCCTAACCCTAAGCCTAACCCTAACCCTAGGCTACCCTTGACTGCTTCTGCCTCCAATAGATTTCCTAAGCACTAGTGTTTTAAGGAACAGCTTAAAAAGAGAATCCTAATGTGATTTCTTTGTAATGGGTGTGTTCCTTATCTTATCCCAGTGTCTAAACTCTTCTCCATGGCTGGACCCCCAAATAATATTCCTTTACGTGCTAAGGAGTGTCTAGAGAGTGGGATAGGTTTAATAACTACCCTAACCCTAACGCGTACCCTAACCCTAACCCCTACCCTAACCCTAACACGTACCCTAATCCTAACCCGTACCCTAAACCGAGCCCTAACCCTAACACTAACCCTAACCCTAACCCTAACCCATACCCTACGCCGTACCCGCACCCCTCCCCGAACCCGTATCCTAAGCCGTACCCTAAGCCTAACCCTAAGCCTAACCCTAACCCTAGGCTACCCTTGACTGCTTCTGCCTCCAATAGATTTCCTAAGCACTAGTGTTTTAAGGAACAGCATAAAAAGAGAATCCTAATGTGATTTCTTTATAATGGGTGTGTTCCTTATCTTATACTAGTGTCTAAACTCTTCTCCATGGCTGGACCCCCAAATAATATTCCTTTACGTGCTAAGGAGTGTCTAGAGAGTGGGATAGGTTTAATAACTACCCTAACCCTAACACGTACCCTAACCCTAACCCCTACCCTAACCCTAACACGTACCCTAATCCTAACCCGTACCCTAAACCGAGCCCTAACCCTAAAACTAACCCTAACCCTAACCCTAACCCATACCCTACGCCGTACCCGCACCCCTCCCCGAACCCGTATCCTAAGCCGTACCCTAAGCCTAACCCTAAGCCTAACCCTAACCCTAGGCTACCCTTGACTGCTTCTGCCTCCAATAGATTTCCTAAGCACTAGTGTTTTAAGGAACAGCATAAAAAGAGAATCCTAATGTGATTTCTTTATAATGGGTGTGTTCCTTATCTTATCCCAGTGTCTAAACTCTTCTCCATGGCTGGACCCCCAAATAATATTCCTTTACGTGCTAAGGGGTACCTAGAGAGTTGGATAGGCTTAATAACTACCCTAACCCTAACGCGTACCCTAACCCTAACCCCTACCCTAACCCTAACACGTACCCTAATCCTAACCCGTACCCTAAACCGAGACCTAACCCTATCACTAACACTAACCCTAAACCTAACCCATACTCTACGCCGTACCCGCACCCCTACCCGAACCCGTATCCTAAGCCGTACCCTAACCCTAACCCTAAGCCTAACCCTAACCCTAGGCTACCCTTGACTGCTTCTGCCTCCAATAGATTTCCTAAGCACTAGTGTTTTAAGGAAGAGCTTAAAAAGAGAATCCTAATGTGATTTCTTTATAATGGGTGTGTTCCTTATCTTATCCTAGTGTCTAAACTCTTCTCCATGGCTGGACCCCCAAATAATATTCCTTTACGTGCTAAGGGGTATCTAGAGAGTGGGATAGGTTTAATAACTACCCTAACCCTAACGCGTACCCTAACCCTAACCCCTACCCTAACCCTAACACGTACCCTAATTCTAACCCGTACCGTAAACCGAGTCCTAACCCTATCACTAACCCTAACCCTAACCCTAACCCATACCCTACGCCGTACCCGCACCCCTCCCCGAATCCGTACCCTAAGCCGTACCCTAACACTAACCCTAAGCCTAACCCTAACCCTAGGCTACCCTTGAATGCTTCTGCCTCCAATAGATTTCCTAAGCACTAGTGTTTTAAGGAACAGCTTAAAAAGAGAATCCTAATGTGATTTCTTTATAATGGGTGTGTTCCGTATCTTATCCTAGTGTCTAAACTCTTCTCCATGGCTGGACCCCCAAATAATATTCCTTTACGTGCTAAGGGGTATCTAGAGAGTGGGATAGGTTTAATAACTACCCTAACCCTAACGCGTACCCTAACCCTAACCCCTACCCTAACCCTAACACGTACCCTAATCCTAACCCGTACCCTAAACCGAGCCCTAACCCTAACACTAACCCTAACCCTAACCCTAACCCATACCCTACGCCGTACCCGCACCCCTCCCCGAACCCGTACCCTAAGCCGTACCCTAAGCCTAACCCTAAGCCTAACCCTAACCCTAGGCTACCCTTGACTGCTTCTGCCTCCAATAGATTTCCTAAGCACTAGTGTTTTAAGGAACAGCTTAAAAAGAGAATCCTAATGTGATTTCTTTATAATGGGTGTGTTCCTTATCTTATCCTAGTGTCTAAACTCTTCTCCATGGCTGGACCCCCAAATAATATTCCTTTACGTGCTAAGGGGTATCTAGAGAGTGGGATAGGTTTAATAACTACCCTAACCCTAACGCGTACCCTAACCCTAACCCCTACCCTAACCCTAACACGTACCCTAATTCTAACCCGTACCCTAAACCGAGTCCTAACCCTATCACTAACCCTAACCCTAACCCTAACCCATACCCTACGCCGTACCCGCACCCCTCCCCGAATCCGTACCCTAAGCCGTACCCTAACACTAACCCTAAGCCTAACACTAACCCTAGGCTACCCTTGAATGCTTCTGCCTCCAATAGATTTCCTAAGCACTAGTGTTTTAAGGAACAGCTTAAAAAGAGAATCCTAATGTGATTTCTTTATAATGGGTGTGTTCCGTATCTTATCCTAGTGTCTAAACTCTTCTCCATGGCTGGACCCCCAAATAATATTCCTTTACGTGCTAAGGGGTATCTAGAGAGTGGGATAGGTTTAATAACTACCCTAACCCTAACGCGTACCCTAACCCTAACCCCTACCCTAACCCTAACACGTACCCTAATCCTAACCCGTACCCTAAACCGAGCCCTAACCCTATCACTAACACTAACCCTAACCCTAACCCATACTCTACGCCGTACCCGCACCCCTACCCGAACCCGTATCCTAAGCCGTACCCTAAGCCTAACCCTAAGCCTAACCCTAACCCTAGGCTACCCTTGACTGCTTCTGCCTCCAATAGATTTCCTAAGCACTAGTGTTTTAAGGAAGAGCTTAAAAAGAGAATCCTAATGTGATTTCTTTATAATGGGTGTGTTCCTTATCTTATCCTAGTGTCTAAACTCTTCTCCATGGCTGGACCCCCAAATAATATTCCTTTACGTGCTAAGGGGTATCTAGAGAGTGGGATAGGTTTAATAACTACCCTAACCCTAACGCGTACCCTAACCCTAACCCCTACCCTAACCCTAACACGTACCCTAATTCTAACCCGTACCGTAAACCGAGTCCTAACCCTATCACTAACCCTAACCCTAACCCTAACCCATACCCTACGCCGTACCCGCACCCCTCCCCGAATCCGTACCCTAAGCCGTACCCTAACACTAACCCTAAGCCTAACCCTAACCCTAGGCTACCCTTGAATGCTTCTGCCTCCAATAGATTTCCTAAGCACTAGTGTTTTAAGGAACAGCTTAAAAAGAGAATCCTAATGTGATTTCTTTATAATGGGTGTGTTCCGTATCTTATCCTAGTGTCTAAACTCTTCTCCATGGCTGGACCCCCAAATAATATTCCTTTACGTGCTAAGGGGTATCTAGAGAGTGGGATAGGTTTAATAACTACCCTAACCCTAACGCGTACCCTAACCCTAACCCCTACCCTAACCCTAACACGTACCCTAATCCTAACCCGTACCCTAAACCGAGCCCTAACCCTAACACTAACCCTAACCCTAACCCTAACCCATACCCTACGCCGTACCCGCACCCCTCCCCGAACCCGTACCCTAAGCCGTACCCTAAGCCTAACCCTAAGCCTAACCCTAACCCTAGGCTACCCTTGACTGCTTCTGCCTCCAATAGATTTCCTAAGCACTAGTGTTTTAAGGAACAGCTTAAAAAGAGAATCCTAATGTGATTTCTTTATAATGGGTGTGTTCCTTATCTTATCCCAGTGTCTAAATTCTTCTCCATGGCTGGAGCCCCAAATAATATACCTTTACGTGCTAAGGGGTGTCTAGAGAGTGGGATAGGTTTAATAACTACCCTAACCCTAACGCGTACCCTAACCCTAACCCCTACCCTAACCCTAACACGTACCCTATTCCTAACCCGTACCCTAAACCGAGCCCTAACCCTAACACTAACCCTAACCCTAACCCTAACCCATACCCTACGCCGTACCCGCACCCCTCCCCGAACCCGTACCCTAAGCCGTACCCTAAACCTTACCCTAAGCCTAAACCTAACACTAGGCTACCCTTGACTGCTTCTGCCTCCAATAGATTTCCTAAGCACTAGTGTTTTAAGGAACAGCTTAAAAAGAGAATCCTAATGTGATTTCTTTATAATGGGTGTGTTCCTTATCTTATCCCAGTGTCTAAACTCTTCTCCATGGCTGGACCCCCAAATAATATTCCTTTACGTGCTAAGGGGTACCTAGAGAGTTGGATAGGCTTAATAACTACCCTAACCCTAACGCGTACCCTAACCCTAACCCCTACCCTAACCCTAACACGTACCCTAATCCTAACCCGTACCCTAAACCGAGACCTAACCCTATCACTAACACTAACCCTAACCCTAACCCATACTCTACGCCGTACCCGCACCCCTACCCGAACCCGTATCCTAAGCCGTACCCTAACCCTAACCCTAAGCCTAACCCTAACCCTAGGCTACCCTTGACTGCTTCTGCCTCCAATAGATTTCCTAAGCACTAGTGTTTTAAGGAAGAGCTTAAAAAGAGAATCCTAATGTGATTTCTTTATAATGGGTGTGTTCCTTATCTTATCCTAGTGTCTAAACTCTTCTCCATGGCTGGACCCCCAAATAATATTCCTTTACGTGCTAAGGGGTATCTAGAGAGTGGGATAGGTTTAATAACTACCCTAACCCTAACGCGTACCCTAACCCTAACCCCTACCCTAACCCTAACAAGTACCCTAATCCTAACCCGTACCCTAAACCGAGCCCTAACCCTAACACTAACCCTAACCCTAACCCTAACCCATACCCTACGCCGTACCCGAAACCCTCCCCGAACCCGTACCCTAAGCCGTACCCTAAGCCTAACCCTAAGCCTAACCCTAACCCTAGGCTACCCTTGACTGCTTCTGCCTCCAATAGATTTCCTAAGCACTAGTGTTTTAAGGAACAGCTTAAAAAGAGAATCCTAATGTGATTTCTTTGTAATGGGTGTGTTCCTTATCTTATCCCAGTGTCTAAACTCTTCTCCATGGCTGGACCCCCAAATAATATTCCTTTACGTGCTAAGGAGTGTCTAGAGATTGGGATAGGTTTAATAACTACCCTAACCCTAACGCGTACCCTAACCCTAACCCCTACCCTAACCCTAACACGTACCCTAATCCTAACCCGTACCCTAAACCGAGCCCTAACCCTAACACTAACCCTAACCCTAACCCTAACCCATACCCTACGCCGTACCCGCACCCCTCCCCGAACCCGTATCCTAAGCCGTACCCTAAGCCTAACCCTAAGCCTAACCCTAACCCTAGGCTACCCTTGACTGCTTCTGCCTCCAATAGATTTCCTAAGCACTAGTGTTTTAAGGAACAGCATAAAAAGAGAATCCTAATGTGATTTCTTTATAATGGGTGTGTTCCTTATCTTATACTAGTGTCTAAACTCTTCTCCATGGCTGGACCCCCAAATAATATTCCTTTACGTGCTAAGGGGTATCTAGAGAGTGGGATAGGTTTAATAACTACCCTAACCCTAACGCGTACCCTAACCCTAACCCCTACCCTAACCCTAACACGTACCCTAATCCTAACCCGTACCCTAAACCGAGCCCTAACCCTAACACTAACCCTAACCCTAACCCTAACCCATACCCTATGCCGTACCCGCACCCCTCCCCGATCCCGTACCCTAAGCCGTACCCTAAGCCTAACCCTAAGCCTAACCCTAACCCTAGGCTACCCTTGACTGCTTCTGCCTCCAATAGATTTCCTAAGCACTAGTGTTTTAAGGAACAGCTTAAAAAGAGAATCCTAATGTGATTTCTTTGTAATGGGTGTGGTCCTTATCCCAGTGTCTAAACTCTTCTCCATGGCTGGACCCCCAAATAATATTCCTTTACGTGCTAAGGAGTGTCTAGAGAGTGGGATAGGTTTAATAACTACCCTAACCCTAACACGTACCCTAACCCTAACCCCTACCCTAACCCTAACACGTACCCTAATCCTAACCCGTACCCTAAACCGAGCCCTAACCCTAACACTAACCCTAACCCTAACCCTAACCCATACCCTACGCCGTACCCGCACCCCTCCCCGAACCCGTATCCTAAGCCGTACCCTAAGCCTAACCCTAAGCCTAACCCTAACCCTAGGCTACCCTTGACTGCTTCTGCCTCCAATAGATTTCCTAAGCACTAGTGTTTTAAGGAACAGCATAAAAAGAGAATCCTAATGTGATTTCTTTATAATGGGTGTGTTCCTTATCTTATCCCAGTGTCTAAACTCTTCTCCATGGCTGGACCCCCAAATAATATTCCTTTACGTGCTAAGGGGTACCTAGAGAGTTGGATAGGCTTAATAACTACCCTAACCCTAACGCGTACCCTAACCCTAACCCCTACCCTAACCCTAACACGTACCCTAATCCTAACCCGTACCCTAAACCGAGACCTAACCCTATCACTAACACTAACCCTAACCCTAACCCATACTCTACGCCGTACCCGCACCCCTACCCGAACCCGTATCCTAAGCCGTACCCTAACCCTAACCCTAAGCCTAACCCTAACCCTAGGCTACCCTTGACTGCTTCTGCCTCCAATAGATTTCCTAAGCACTAGTGTTTTAAGGAAGAGCTTAAAAAGAGAATCCTAATGTGATTTCTTTGTAATGGGTGTGTTCCTTATCTTATCCCAGTGTCTAAACTCTTCTCCATGGCTGGACCCCCAAATAATATTCCTTTACGTGCTAAGGAGTGTCTAGAGAGTGGGATAGGTTTAATAACTACCCTAACCCTAACGCGTACCCTAACCCTAACCCCTACCCTAACCCTAACACGTACCCTAATCCTAACCCGTACCCTAAACCGAGCCCTAACCCTAACACTAACCCTAACCCTAACCCTAACCCATACCCTACGCCGTACCCGCACCCCTCCCCGAACCCGTATCCTAAGCCGTACCCTAAGCCTAACCCTAAGCCTAACCCTAACCCTAGGCTACCCTTGACTGCTTCTGCCTCCAATAGATTTCCTAAGCACTAGTGTTTTAAGGAACAGCATAAAAAGAGAATCCTAATGTGATTTCTTTATAATGGGTGTGTTCCTTATCTTATACTAGTGTCTAAACTCTTCTCCATGGCTGGACCCCCAAATAATATTCCTTTACGTGCTAAGGAGTGTCTAGAGAGTGGGATAGGTTTAATAACTACCCTAACCCTAACACGTACCCTAACCCTAACCCCTACCCTAACCCTAACACGTACCCTAATCCTAACCCGTACCCTAAACCGAGCCCTAACCCTAAAACTAACCCTAACCCTAACCCTAACCCATACCCTACGCCGTACCCGCACCCCTCCCCGAACCCGTATCCTAAGCCGTACCCTAAGCCTAACCCTAAGCCTAACCCTAACCCTAGGCTACCCTTGACTGCTTCTGCCTCCAATAGATTTCCTAAGCACTAGTGTTTTAAGGAACAGCATAAAAAGAGAATCCTAATGTGATTTCTTTATAATGGGTGTGTTCCTTATCTTATCCCAGTGTCTAAACTCTTCTCCATGGCTGGACCCCCAAATAATATTCCTTTACGTGCTAAGGGGTACCTAGAGAGTTGGATAGGCTTAATAACTACCCTAACCCTAACGCGTACCCTAACCCTAACCCCTACCCTAACCCTAACACGTACCCTAATCCTAACCCGTACCCTAAACCGAGACCTAACCCTATCACTAACACTAACCCTAAACCTAACCCATACTCTACGCCGTACCCGCACCCCTACCCGAACCCGTATCCTAAGCCGTACCCTAACCCTAACCCTAAGCCTAACCCTAACCCTAGGCTACCCTTGACTGCTTCTGCCTCCAATAGATTTCCTAAGCACTAGTGTTTTAAGGAAGAGCTTAAAAAGAGAATCCTAATGTGATTTCTTTATAATGGGTGTGTTCCTTATCTTATCCTAGTGTCTAAACTCTTCTCCATGGCTGGACCCCCAAATAATATTCCTTTACGTGCTAAGGGGTATCTAGAGAGTGGGATAGGTTTAATAACTACCCTAACCCTAACGCGTACCCTAACCCTAACCCCTACCCTAACCCTAACACGTACCCTAATTCTAACCCGTACCGTAAACCGAGTCCTAACCCTATCACTAACCCTAACCCTAACCCTAACCCATACCCTACGCCGTACCCGCACCCCTCCCCGAATCCGTACCCTAAGCCGTACCCTAACACTAACCCTAAGCCTAACCCTAACCCTAGGCTACCCTTGAATGCTTCTGCCTCCAATAGATTTCCTAAGCACTAGTGTTTTAAGGAACAGCTTAAAAAGAGAATCCTAATGTGATTTCTTTATAATGGGTGTGTTCCGTATCTTATCCTAGTGTCTAAACTCTTCTCCATGGCTGGACCCCCAAATAATATTCCTTTACGTGCTAAGGGGTATCTAGAGAGTGGGATAGGTTTAATAACTACCCTAACCCTAACGCGTACCCTAACCCTAACCCCTACCCTAACCCTAACACGTACCCTAATCCTAACCCGTACCCTAAACCGAGCCCTAACCCTAACACTAACCCTAACCCTAACCCTAACCCATACCCTACGCCGTACCCGCACCCCTCCCCGAACCCGTACCCTAAGCCGTACCCTAAGCCTAACCCTAAGCCTAACCCTAACCCTAGGCTACCCTTGACTGCTTCTGCCTCCAATAGATTTCCTAAGCACTAGTGTTTTAAGGAACAGCTTAAAAAGAGAATCCTAATGTGATTTCTTTATAATGGGTGTGTTCCTTATCTTATCCTAGTGTCTAAACTCTTCTCCATGGCTGGACCCCCAAATAATATTCCTTTACGTGCTAAGGGGTATCTAGAGAGTGGGATAGGTTTAATAACTACCCTAACCCTAACGCGTACCCTAACCCTAACCCCTACCCTAACCCTAACACGTACCCTAATTCTAACCCGTACCCTAAACCGAGTCCTAACCCTATCACTAACCCTAACCCTAACCCTAACCCATACCCTACGCCGTACCCGCACCCCTCCCCGAATCCGTACCCTAAGCCGTACCCTAACACTAACCCTAAGCCTAACACTAACCCTAGGCTACCCTTGAATGCTTCTGCCTCCAATAGATTTCCTAAGCACTAGTGTTTTAAGGAACAGCTTAAAAAGAGAATCCTAATGTGATTTCTTTATAATGGGTGTGTTCCGTATCTTATCCTAGTGTCTAAACTCTTCTCCATGGCTGGACCCCCAAATAATATTCCTTTACGTGCTAAGGGGTATCTAGAGAGTGGGATAGGTTTAATAACTACCCTAACCCTAACGCGTACCCTAACCCTAACCCCTACCCTAACCCTAACACGTACCCTAATCCTAACCCGTACCCTAAACCGAGCCCTAACCCTAACACTAACCCTAACCCTAACCCTAACCCATACCCTACGCCGTACCCGCACCCCTCCCCGAACCCGTACCCTAAGCCGTACCCTAAGCCTAACCCTAAGCCTAACCCTAACCCTAGGCTACCCTTGACTGCTTCTGCCTCCAATAGATTTCCTAAGCACTAGTGTTTTAAGGAACAGCTTAAAAAGAGAATCCTAATGTGATTTCTTTATAATGGGTGTGTTCCTTATCTTATCCCAGTGTCTAGACTCTTCTCCATAGCTGGAGCCCCAAATAATATACCTTTACGTGCTAAGGAGTGTCTAGAGAGTGGGATAGGTTTAATAACTACCCTAACCCTAACACGTACTCTAACCCTAACCCCTACCCTAACCCTAACACGTACCCTAATCCTAACCCGTACCCTAAACCGAGACCTAACCCTATCACTAACACTAACCCTAACCCTAACCCATACTCTACGCCGTACCCGCATCCCTACCCGAACCCGTATCCTAAGCCGTACCCTAACCCTAACCCTAAGCCTAACCCTAACCCTAGGCTACCCTTGACTGCTTCTGCCTCCAATAGATTTCCTAAGCACTAGTGTTTTAAGGAAGAGCTTAAAAAGAGAATCCTAATGTGATTTCTTTATAATGGGTGTGTTCCTTATCTTATCCTAGTGTCTAAACTCTTCTCCATGGCTGGACCCCCAAATAATATTCCTTTACGTGCTAAGGGGTATCTAGAGAGTGGGATAGGTTTAATAACTACCCTAACCCTAACGCGTACCCTAACCCTAACCCCTACCCTAACCCTAACAAGTACCCTAATCCTAACCCGTACCCTAAACCGAGCCCTAACCCTAACACTAACCCTAACCCTAACCCTAACCCATACCCTACGCCGTACCCGAAACCCTCCCCGAACCCGTACCCTAAGCCGTACCCTAAGCCTAACCCTAAGCCTAACCCTAACCCTAGGCTACCCTTGACTGCTTCTGCCTCCAATAGATTTCCTAAGCACTAGTGTTTTAAGGAACAGCTTAAAAAGAGAATCCTAATGTGATTTCTTTGTAATGGGTGTGTTCCTTATCTTATCCCAGTGTCTAAACTCTTCTCCATGGCTGGACCCCCAAATAATATTCCTTTACGTGCTAAGGAGTGTCTAGAGAGTGGGATAGGTTTAATAACTACCCTAACCCTAACGCGTACCCTAACCCTAACCCCTACCCTAACCCTAACACGTACCCTAATCCTAACCCGTACCCTAAACCGAGCCCTAACCCTAACACTAACCCTAACCCTAACCCTAACCCATACCCTACGCCGTACCCGCACCCCTACCCGAACCCGTATCCTAAGCCGTACCCTAAGCCTAACCCTAAGCCTAACCCTAACCCTAGGCTACCCTTGACTGCTTCTGCCTCCAATAGATTTCCTAAGCACTAGTGTTTTAAGGAACAGCATAAAAAGAGAATCCTAATGTGATTTCTTTATAATGGGTGTGTTCCTTATCTTATCCCAGTGTCTAAACTCTTCTCCATGGCTGGACCCCCAAATAATATTCCTTTACGTGCTAAGGGGTACCTAGAGAGTTGGATAGGCTTAATAACTACCCTAACCCTAACGCGTACCCTAACCCTAACCCCTACCCTAACCCTAACACGTACCCTAATCCTAACCCGTACCCTAAACCGAGACCTAACCCTATCACTAACACTAACCCTAACCCTAACCCATACTCTACGCCGTACCCGCACCCCTACCCGAACCCGTATCCTAAGCCGTACCCTAACCCTAACCCTAAGCCTAACCCTAACCCTAGGCTACCCTTGACTGCTTCTGCCTCCAATAGATTTCCTAAGCACTAGTGTTTTAAGGAAGAGCTTAAAAAGAGAATCCTAATGTGATTTCTTTATAATGGGTGTGTTCCTTATCTTATCCTAGTGTCTAAACTCTTCTCCATGGCTGGACCCCCAAATAATATTCCTTTACGTGCTAAGGGGTATCTAGAGAGTGGGATAGGTTTAATAACTACCCTAACCCTAACGCGTACCCTAACCCTAACCCCTACCCTAACCCTAACACGTACCCTAATTCTAACCCGTACCGTAAACCGAGTCCTAACCCTATCACTAACCCTAACCCTAACCCTAACCCATACCCTACGCCGTACCCGCACCCCTCCCCGAATCCGTACCCTAAGCCGTACCCTAACACTAACCCTAAGCCTAACCCTAACCCTAGGCTACCCTTGAATGCTTCTGCCTCCAATAGATTTCCTAAGCACTAGTGTTTTAAGGAACAGCTTAAAAAGAGAATCCTAATGTGATTTCTTTATAATGGGTGTGTTCCGTATCTTATCCTAGTGTCTAAACTCTTCTCCATGGCTGGACCCCCAAATAATATTCCTTTACGTGCTAAGGGGTATCTAGAGAGTGGGATAGGTTTAATAACTACCCTAACCCTAACGCGTACCCTAACCCTAACCCCTACCCTAACCCTAACACGTACCCTAATCCTAACCCGTACCCTAAACCGAGCCCTAACCCTAACACTAACCCTAACCCTAACCCTAACCCATACCCTACGCCGTACCCGCACCCCTCCCCGAACCCGTACCCTAAGCCGTACCCTAAGCCTAACCCTAAGCCTAACCCTAACCCTAGGCTACCCTTGACTGCTTCTGCCTCCAATAGATTTCCTAAGCACTAGTGTTTTAAGGAACAGCTTAAAAAGAGAATCCTAATGTGATTTCTTTATAATGGGTGTGTTCCTTATCTTATCCCAGTGTCTAAATTCTTCTCCATGGCTGGAGCCCCAAATAATATACCTTTACGTGCTAAGGGGTGTCTAGAGAGTGGGATAGGTTTAATAACTACCCTAACCCTAACGCGTACCCTAACCCTAACCCCTACCCTAACCCTAACACGTACCCTATTCCTAACCCGTACCCTAAACCGAGCCCTAACCCTAACACTAACCCTAACCCTAACCCTAACCCATACCCTACGCCGTACCCGCACCCCTCCCCGAACCCGTACCCTAAGCCGTACCCTAAACCTTACCCTAAGCCTAAACCTAACACTAGGCTACCCTTGACTGCTTCTGCCTCCAATAGATTTCCTAAGCACTAGTGTTTTAAGGAACAGCTTAAAAAGAGAATCCTAATGTGATTTCTTTATAATGGGTGTGTTCCTTATCTTATCCCAGTGTCTAAACTCTTCTCCATGGCTGGACCCCCAAATAATATTCCTTTACGTGCTAAGGGGTACCTAGAGAGTTGGATAGGCTTAATAACTACCCTAACCCTAACGCGTACCCTAACCCTAACCCCTACCCTAACCCTAACACGTACCCTAATCCTAACCCGTACCCTAAACCGAGACCTAACCCTATCACTAACACTAACCCTAACCCTAACCCATACTCTACGCCGTACCCGCACCCCTACCCGAACCCGTATCCTAAGCCGTACCCTAACCCTAACCCTAAGCCTAACCCTAACCCTAGGCTACCCTTGACTGCTTCTGCCTCCAATAGATTTCCTAAGCACTAGTGTTTTAAGGAAGAGCTTAAAAAGAGAATCCTAATGTGATTTCTTTATAATGGGTGTGTTCCTTATCTTATCCTAGTGTCTAAACTCTTCTCCATGGCTGGACCCCCAAATAATATTCCTTTACGTGCTAAGGGGTATCTAGAGAGTGGGATAGGTTTAATAACTACCCTAACCCTAACGCGTACCCTAACCCTAACCCCTACCCTAACCCTAACAAGTACCCTAATCCTAACCCGTACCCTAAACCGAGCCCTAACCCTAACACTAACCCTAACCCTAACCCTAACCCATACCCTACGCCGTACCCGAAACCCTCCCCGAACCCGTACCCTAAGCCGTACCCTAAGCCTAACCCTAAGCCTAACCCTAACCCTAGGCTACCCTTGACTGCTTCTGCCTCCAATAGATTTCCTAAGCACTAGTGTTTTAAGGAACAGCTTAAAAAGAGAATCCTAATGTGATTTCTTTGTAATGGGTGTGTTCCTTATCTTATCCCAGTGTCTAAACTCTTCTCCATGGCTGGACCCCCAAATAATATTCCTTTACGTGCTAAGGAGTGTCTAGAGATTGGGATAGGTTTAATAACTACCCTAACCCTAACGCGTACCCTAACCCTAACCCCTACCCTAACCCTAACACGTACCCTAATCCTAACCCGTACCCTAAACCGAGCCCTAACCCTAACACTAACCCTAACCCTAACCCTAACCCATACCCTACGCCGTACCCGCACCCCTCCCCGAACCCGTATCCTAAGCCGTACCCTAAGCCTAACCCTAAGCCTAACCCTAACCCTAGGCTACCCTTGACTGCTTCTGCCTCCAATAGATTTCCTAAGCACTAGTGTTTTAAGGAACAGCATAAAAAGAGAATCCTAATGTGATTTCTTTATAATGGGTGTGTTCCTTATCTTATACTAGTGTCTAAACTCTTCTCCATGGCTGGACCCCCAAATAATATTCCTTTACGTGCTAAGGGGTATCTAGAGAGTGGGATAGGTTTAATAACTACCCTAACCCTAACGCGTACCCTAACCCTAACCCCTACCCTAACCCTAACACGTACCCTAATCCTAACCCGTACCCTAAACCGAGCCCTAACCCTAACACTAACCCTAACCCTAACCCTAACCCATACCCTATGCCGTACCCGCACCCCTCCCCGATCCCGTACCCTAAGCCGTACCCTAAGCCTAACCCTAAGCCTAACCCTAACCCTAGGCTACCCTTGACTGCTTCTGCCTCCAATAGATTTCCTAAGCACTAGTGTTTTAAGGAACAGCTTAAAAAGAGAATCCTAATGTGATTTCTTTGTAATGGGTGTGGTCCTTATCCCAGTGTCTAAACTCTTCTCCATGGCTGGACCCCCAAATAATATTCCTTTACGTGCTAAGGAGTGTCTAGAGAGTGGGATAGGTTTAATAACTACCCTAACCCTAACACGTACCCTAACCCTAACCCCTACCCTAACCCTAACACGTACCCTAATCCTAACCCGTACCCTAAACCGAGCCCTAACCCTAAAACTAACCCTAACCCTAACCCTAACCCATACCCTACGCCGTACCCGCACCCCTCCCCGAACCCGTATCCTAAGCCGTACCCTAAGCCTAACCCTAAGCCTAACCCTAACCCTAGGCTACCCTTGACTGCTTCTGCCTCCAATAGATTTCCTAAGCACTAGTGTTTTAAGGAACAGCATAAAAAGAGAATCCTAATGTGATTTCTTTATAATGGGTGTGTTCCTTATCTTATCCCAGTGTCTAAACTCTTCTCCATGGCTGGACCCCCAAATAATATTCCTTTACGTGCTAAGGGGTACCTAGAGAGTTGGATAGGCTTAATAACTACCCTAACCCTAACGCGTACCCTAACCCTAACCCCTACCCTAACCCTAACACGTACCCTAATCCTAACCCGTACCCTAAACCGAGACCTAACCCTATCACTAACACTAACCCTAACCCTAACCCATACTCTACGCCGTACCCGCACCCCTACCCGAACCCGTATCCTAAGCCGTACCCTAACCCTAACCCTAAGCCTAACCCTAACCCTAGGCTACCCTTGACTGCTTCTGCCTCCAATAGATTTCCTAAGCACTAGTGTTTTAAGGAAGAGCTTAAAAAGAGAATCCTAATGTGATTTCTTTATAATGGGTGTGTTCCTTATCTTATCCTAGTGTCTAAACTCTTCTCCATGGCTGGACCCCCAAATAATATTCCTTTACGTGCTAAGGGGTATCTAGAGAGTGGGATAGGTTTAATAACTACCCTAACCCTAACGCGTACCCTAACCCTAACCCCTACCCTAACCCTAACACGTACCCTAATTCTAACCCGTACCGTAAACCGAGTCCTAACCCTATCACTAACCCTAACCCTAACCCTAACCCATACCCTACGCCGTACCCGCACCCCTCCCCGAATCCGTACCCTAAGCCGTACCCTAACACTAACCCTAAGCCTAACCCTAACCCTAGGCTACCCTTGAATGCTTCTGCCTCCAATAGATTTCCTAAGCACTAGTGTTTTAAGGAACAGCTTAAAAAGAGAATCCTAATGTGATTTCTTTATAATGGGTGTGTTCCGTATCTTATCCTAGTGTCTAAACTCTTCTCCATGGCTGGACCCCCAAATAATATTCCTTTACGTGCTAAGGGGTATCTAGAGAGTGGGATAGGTTTAATAACTACCCTAACCCTAACGCGTACCCTAACCCTAACCCCTACCCTAACCCTAACACGTACCCTAATCCTAACCCGTACCCTAAACCGAGCCCTAACCCTAACACTAACCCTAACCCTAACCCTAACCCATACCCTACGCCGTACCCGCACCCCTCCCCGAACCCGTACCCTAAGCCGTACCCTAAGCCTAACCCTAAGCCTAACCCTAACCCTAGGCTACCCTTGACTGCTTCTGCCTCCAATAGATTTCCTAAGCACTAGTGTTTTAAGGAACAGCTTAAAAAGAGAATCCTAATGTGATTTCTTTATAATGGGTGTGTTCCTTATCTTATCCTAGTGTCTAAACTCTTCTCCATGGCTGGACCCCCAAATAATATTCCTTTACGTGCTAAGGGGTATCTAGAGAGTGGGATAGGTTTAATAACTACCCTAACCCTAACGCGTACCCTAACCCTAACCCCTACCCTAACCCTAACACGTACCCTAATTCTAACCCGTACCCTAAACCGAGTCCTAACCCTATCACTAACCCTAACCCTAACCCTAACCCATACCCTACGCCGTACCCGCACCCCTCCCCGAATCCGTACCCTAAGCCGTACCCTAACACTAACCCTAAGCCTAACACTAACCCTAGGCTACCCTTGAATGCTTCTGCCTCCAATAGATTTCCTAAGCACTAGTGTTTTAAGGAACAGCTTAAAAAGAGAATCCTAATGTGATTTCTTTATAATGGGTGTGTTCCGTATCTTATCCTAGTGTCTAAACTCTTCTCCATGGCTGGACCCCCAAATAATATTCCTTTACGTGCTAAGGGGTATCTAGAGAGTGGGATAGGTTTAATAACTACCCTAACCCTAACGCGTACCCTAACCCTAACCCCTACCCTAACCCTAACACGTACCCTAATCCTAACCCGTACCCTAAACCGAGCCCTAACCCTAACACTAACCCTAACCCTAACCCTAACCCATACCCTACGCCGTACCCGCACCCCTCCCCGAACCCGTACCCTAAGCCGTACCCTAAGCCTAACCCTAAGCCTAACCCTAACCCTAGGCTACCCTTGACTGCTTCTGCCTCCAATAGATTTCCTAAGCACTAGTGTTTTAAGGAACAGCTTAAAAAGAGAATCCTAATGTGATTTCTTTATAATGGGTGTGTTGCTTATCTTATCCCAGTGTCTAGACTCTTCTCCATAGCTGGAGCCCCAAATAATATACCTTTACGTGCTAAGGAGTGTCTAGAGAGTGGGATAGGTTTAATAACTACCCTAACCCTAACACGTACTCTAACCCTAACCCCTACCCTAACCCTAACACGTACCCTAATCCTAACCCGTACCCTAAACCGAGACCTAACCCTATCACTAACACTAACCCTAACCCTAACCCATACTCTACGCCGTACCCGCATCCCTACCCGAACCCGTATCCTAAGCCGTACCCTAACCCTAACCCTAAGCCTAACCCTAACCCTAGGCTACCCTTGACTGCTTCTGCCTCCAATAGATTTCCTAAGCACTAGTGTTTTAAGGAAGAGCTTAAAAAGAGAATCCTAATGTGATTTCTTTATAATGGGTGTGTTCCTTATCTTATCCTAGTGTCTAAACTCTTCTCCATGGCTGGACCCCCAAATAATATTCCTTTACGTGCTAAGGGGTATCTAGAGAGTGGGATAGGTTTAATAACTACCCTAACCCTAACGCGTACCCTAACCCTAACCCCTACCCTAACCCTAACAAGTACCCTAATCCTAACCCGTACCCTAAACCGAGCCCTAACCCTAACACTAACCCTAACCCTAACCCTAACCCATACCCTACGCCGTACCCGAAACCCTCCCCGAACCCGTACCCTAAGCCGTACCCTAAGCCTAACCCTAAGCCTAACCCTAACCCTAGGCTACCCTTGACTGCTTCTGCCTCCAATAGATTTCCTAAGCACTAGTGTTTTAAGGAACAGCTTAAAAAGAGAATCCTAATGTGATTTCTTTGTAATGGGTGTGTTCCTTATCTTATCCCAGTGTCTAAACTCTTCTCCATGGCTGGACCCCCAAATAATATTCCTTTACGTGCTAAGGAGTGTCTAGAGAGTGGGATAGGTTTAATAACTACCCTAACCCTAACGCGTACCCTAACCCTAACCCCTACCCTAACCCTAACACGTACCCTAATCCTAACCCGTACCCTAAACCGAGCCCTAACCCTAACACTAACCCTAACCCTAACCCTAACCCATACCCTACGCCGTACCCGCACCCCTACCCGAACCCGTATCCTAAGCCGTACCCTAAGCCTAACCCTAAGCCTAACCCTAACCCTAGGCTACCCTTGACTGCTTCTGCCTCCAATAGATTTCCTAAGCACTAGTGTTTTAAGGAACAGCATAAAAAGAGAATCCTAATGTGATTTCTTTATAATGGGTGTGTTCCTTATCTTATCCCAGTGTCTAAACTCTTCTCCATGGCTGGACCCCCAAATAATATTCCTTTACGTGCTAAGGGGTACCTAGAGAGTTGGATAGGCTTAATAACTACCCTAACCCTAACGCGTACCCTAACCCTAACCCCTACCCTAACCCTAACACGTACCCTAATCCTAACCCGTACCCTAAACCGAGACCTAACCCTATCACTAACACTAACCCTAACCCTAACCCATACTCTACGCCGTACCCGCACCCCTACCCGAACCCGTATCCTAAGCCGTACCCTAACCCTAACCCTAAGCCTAACCCTAACCCTAGGCTACCCTTGACTGCTTCTGCCTCCAATAGATTTCCTAAGCACTAGTGTTTTAAGGAAGAGCTTAAAAAGAGAATCCTAATGTGATTTCTTTATAATGGGTGTGTTCCTTATCTTATCCTAGTGTCTAAACTCTTCTCCATGGCTGGACCCCCAAATAATATTCCTTTACGTGCTAAGGGGTATCTAGAGAGTGGGATAGGTTTAATAACTACCCTAACCCTAACGCGTACCCTAACCCTAACCCCTACCCTAACCCTAACACGTACCCTAATTCTAACCCGTACCGTAAACCGAGTCCTAACCCTATCACTAACCCTAACCCTAACCCTAACCCATACCCTACGCCGTACCCGCACCCCTCCCCGAATCCGTACCCTAAGCCGTACCCTAACACTAACCCTAAGCCTAACCCTAACCCTAGGCTACCCTTGAATGCTTCTGCCTCCAATAGATTTCCTAAGCACTAGTGTTTTAAGGAACAGCTTAAAAAGAGAATCCTAATGTGATTTCTTTATAATGGGTGTGTTCCGTATCTTATCCTAGTGTCTAAACTCTTCTCCATGGCTGGACCCCCAAATAATATTCCTTTACGTGCTAAGGGGTATCTAGAGAGTGGGATAGGTTTAATAACTACCCTAACCCTAACGCGTACCCTAACCCTAACCCCTACCCTAACCCTAACACGTACCCTAATCCTAACCCGTACCCTAAACCGAGCCCTAACCCTAAAACTAACCCTAACCCTAACCCTAACCCATACCCTACGCCGTACCCGCACCCCTCCCCGAACCCGTACCCTAAGCCGTACCCTAAGCCTAACCCTAAGCCTAACCCTAACCCTAGGCTACCCTTGACTGCTTCTGCCTCCAATAGATTTCCTAAGCACTAGTGTTTTAAGGAACAGCTTAAAAAGAGAATCCTAATGTGATTTCTTTATAATGGGTGTGTTCCTTATCTTATCCCAGTGTCTAAATTCTTCTCCATGGCTGGAGCCCCAAATAATATACCTTTACGTGCTAAGGGGTGTCTAGAGAGTGGGATAGGTTTAATAACTACCCTAACCCTAACGCGTACCCTAACCCTAACCCCTACCCTAACCCTAACACGTACCCTATTCCTAACCCGTACCCTAAACCGAGCCCTAACCCTAACACTAACCCTAACCCTAACCCTAACCCATACCCTACGCCGTACCCGCACCCCTCCCCGAACCCGTACCCTAAGCCGTACCCTAAACCTTACCCTAAGCCTAAACCTAACACTAGGCTACCCTTGACTGCTTCTGCCTCCAATAGATTTCCTAAGCACTAGTGTTTTAAGGAACAGCTTAAAAAGAGAATCCTAATGTGATTTCTTTATAATGGGTGTGTTCCTTATCTTATCCCAGTGTCTAAACTCTTCTCCATGGCTGGACCCCCAAATAATATTCCTTTACGTGCTAAGGGGTACCTAGAGAGTTGGATAGGCTTAATAACTACCCTAACCCTAACGCGTACCCTAACCCTAACCCCTACCCTAACCCTAACACGTACCCTAATCCTAACCCGTACCCTAAACCGAGACCTAACCCTATCACTAACACTAACCCTAACCCTAACCCATACTCTACGCCGTACCCGCACCCCTACCCGAACCCGTATCCTAAGCCGTACCCTAACCCTAACCCTAAGCCTAACCCTAACCCTAGGCTACCCTTGACTGCTTCTGCCTCCAATAGATTTCCTAAGCACTAGTGTTTTAAGGAAGAGCTTAAAAAGAGAATCCTAATGTGATTTCTTTATAATGGGTGTGTTCCTTATCTTATCCTAGTGTCTAAACTCTTCTCCATGGCTGGACCCCCAAATAATATTCCTTTACGTGCTAAGGGGTATCTAGAGAGTGGGATAGGTTTAATAACTACCCTAACCCTAACGCGTACCCTAACCCTAACCCCTACCCTAACCCTAACAAGTACCCTAATCCTAACCCGTACCCTAAACCGAGCCCTAACCCTAACACTAACCCTAACCCTAACCCTAACCCATACCCTACGCCGTACCCGAAACCCTCCCCGAACCCGTACCCTAAGCCGTACCCTAAGCCTAACCCTAAGCCTAACCCTAACCCTAGGCTACCCTTGACTGCTTCTGCCTCCAATAGATTTCCTAAGCACTAGTGTTTTAAGGAACAGCTTAAAAAGAGAATCCTAATGTGATTTCTTTGTAATGGGTGTGTTCCTTATCTTATCCCAGTGTCTAAACTCTTCTCCATGGCTGGACCCCCAAATAATATTCCTTTACGTGCTAAGGAGTGTCTAGAGAGTGGGATAGGTTTAATAACTACCCTAACCCTAACGCGTACCCTAACCCTAACCCCTACCCTAACCCTAACACGTACCCTAATCCTAACCCGTACCCTAAACCGAGCCCTAACCCTAACACTAACCCTAACCCTAACCCTAACCCATACCCTACGCCGTACCCGCACCCCTCCCCGAACCCGTATCCTAAGCCGTACCCTAAGCCTAACCCTAAGCCTAACCCTAACCCTAGGCTACCCTTGACTGCTTCTGCCTCCAATAGATTTCCTAAGCACTAGTGTTTTAAGGAACAGCATAAAAAGAGAATCCTAATGTGATTTCTTTATAATGGGTGTGTTCCTTATCTTATACTAGTGTCTAAACTCTTCTCCATGGCTGGACCCCCAAATAATATTCCTTTACGTGCTAAGGGGTATCTAGAGAGTGGGATAGGTTTAATAACTACCCTAACCCTAACGCGTACCCTAACCCTAACCCCTACCCTAACCCTAACACGTACCCTAATCCTAACCCGTACCCTAAACCGAGCCCTAACCCTAACACTAACCCTAACCCTAACCCTAACCCATACCCTATGCCGTACCCGCACCCCTCCCCGAACCCGTACCCTAAGCCGTACCCTAAGCCTAACCCTAAGCCTAACCCTAACCCTAGGCTACCCTTGACTGCTTCTGCCTCCAATAGATTTCCTAAGCACTAGTGTTTTAAGGAACAGCTTAAAAAGAGAATCCTAATGTGATTTCTTTGTAATGGGTGTGGTCCTTATCCCAGTGTCTAAACTCTTCTCCATGGCTGGACCCCCAAATAATATTCCTTTACGTGCTAAGGAGTGTCTAGAGAGTGGGATAGGTTTAATAACTACCCTAACCCTAACACGTACCCTAACCCTAACCCCTACCCTAACCCTAACACGTACCCTAATCCTAACCCGTACCCTAAACCGAGCCCTAACCCTAAAACTAACCCTAACCCTAACCCTAACCCATACCCTACGCCGTACCCGCACCCCTCCCCGAACCCGTATCCTAAGCCGTACCCTAAGCCTAACCCTAAGCCTAACCCTAACCCTAGGCTACCCTTGACTGCTTCTGCCTCCAATAGATTTCCTAAGCACTAGTGTTTTAAGGAACAGCTTAAAAAGAGAATCCTAATGTGATTTCTTTATAATGGGTGTGTTCCTTATCTTATCCCAGTGTCTAAATTCTTCTCCATGGCTGGAGCCCCAAATAATATACCTTTACGTGCTAAGGGGTGTCTAGAGAGTGGGATAGGTTTAATAACTACCCTAACCCTAACGCGTACCCTAACCCTAACCCCTACCCTAACCCTAACACGTACCCTATTCCTAACCCGTACCCTAAACCGAGCCCTAACCCTAACACTAACCCTAACCCTAACCCTAACCCATACCCTACGCCGTACCCGCACCCCTCCCCGAACCCGTACCCTAAGCCGTACCCTAAACCTTACCCTAAGCCTAAACCTAACACTAGGCTACCCTTGACTGCTTCTGCCTCCAATAGATTTCCTAAGCACTAGTGTTTTAAGGAACAGCTTAAAAAGAGAATCCTAATGTGATTTCTTTATAATGGGTGTGTTCCTTATCTTATCCCAGTGTCTAAACTCTTCTCCATGGCTGGACCCCCAAATAATATTCCTTTACGTGCTAAGGGGTACCTAGAGAGTTGGATAGGCTTAATAACTACCCTAACCCTAACGCGTACCCTAACCCTAACCCCTACCCTAACCCTAACACGTACCCTAATTCTAACCCGTACCCTAAACCGAGTCCTAAACCTATCACTAACCCTAACCCTAACCCTAACCCATACCCTACGCCGTACCCGCACCCCTCCCCGAATCCGTACCCTAAGCCGTACCCTAACACTAACCCTAAGCCTAACACTAACCCTAGGCTACCCTTGAATGCTTCTGCCTCCAATAGATTTCCTAAGCACTAGTGTTTTAAGGAACAGCTTAAAAAGAGAATCCTAATGTGATTTCTTTATAATGGGTGTGTTCCGTATCTTATCCTAGTGTCTAAACTCTTCTCCATGGCTGGACCCCCAAATAATATTCCTTTACGTGCTAAGGGGTATCTAGAGAGTGGGATAGGTTTAATAACTACCCTAACCCTAACGCGTACCCTAACCCTAACCCCTACCCTAACCCTAACACGTACCCTAATCCTAACCCGTACCCTAAACCGAGCCCTAACCCTAACACTAACCCTAACCCTAACCCTAACCCATACCCTACGCCGTACCCGCACCCCTCCCCGAACCCGTACCCTAAGCCGTACCCTAAGCCTAACCCTAAGCCTAACCCTAACCCTAGGCTACCCTTGACTGCTTCTGCCTCCAATAGATTTCCTAAGCACTAGTGTTTTAAGGAACAGCTTAAAAAGAGAATCCTAATGTGATTTCTTTATAATGGGTGTGTTCCTTATCTTATCCCAGTGTCTAGACTCTTCTCCATAGCTGGAGCCCCAAATAATATACCTTTACGTGCTAAGGAGTGTCTAGAGAGTGGGATAGGTTTAATAACTACCCTAACCCTAACACGTACCCTAACCCTAACCCCTACCCTAACCCTAACACGTACCCTAATCCTAACCCGTACCCTAAACCGAGACCTAACCCTATCACTAACACTAACCCTAACCCTAACCCATACTCTACGCCGTACCCGCACCCCTACCCGAACCCGTATCCTAAGCCGTACCCTAACCCTAACCCTAAGCCTAACCCTAACCCTAGGCTACCCTTGACTGCTTCTGCCTCCAATAGATTTCCTAAGCACTAGTGTTTTAAGGAACAGCTTAAAAAGAGAATCCTAATGTGATTTCTTTATAATGGGTGTGTTCCTTATCTTATCCCAGTGTCTAGACTCTTCTCCATAGCTGGAGCCCCAAATAATATACCTTTACGTGCTAAGGAGTGTCTAGAGAGTGGGATAGGTTTAATAACTACCCTAACCCTAACACGTACCCTAACCCTAACCCCTACCCTAACCCTAACACGTACCCTAATCCTAACCCGTACCCTAAACCGAGACCTAACCCTATCACTAACACTAACCCTAACCCTAACCCATACTCTACGCCGTACCCGCACCCCTACCCGAACCCGTATCCTAAGCCGTACCCTAACCCTAACCCTAAGCCTAACCCTAACCCTAGGCTACCCTTGACTGCTTCTGCCTCCAATAGATTTCCTAAGCACTAGTGTTTTAAGGAAGAGCTTAAAAAGAGAATCCTAATGTGATTTCTTTATAATGGGTGTGTTCCTTATCTTATCCTAGTGTCTAAACTCTTCTCCATGGCTGGACCCCCAAATAATATTCCTTTACGTGCTAAGGGGTATCTAGAGAGTGGGATAGGTTTAATAACTACCCTAACCCTAACGCGTACCCTAACCCTAACCCCTACCCTAACCCTAACAAGTACCCTAATCCTAACCCGTACCCTAAACCGAGCCCTAACCCTAACACTAACCCTAACCCTAACCCTAACCCATACCCTACGCCGTACCCGAAACCCTCCCCGAACCCGTACCCTAAGCCGTACCCTAAGCCTAACCCTAAGCCTAACCCTAACTCTAGGCTACCCTTGACTGCTTCTGCCTCCAATAGATTTCCTAAGCACTAGTGTTTTAAGGAACAGCTTAAAAAGAGAATCCTAATGTGATTTCTTTGTAATGGGTGTGTTCCTTATCTTATCCCAGTGTCTAAACTCTTCTCCATGGCTGGACCCCCAAATAATATTCCTTTACGTGCTAAGGAGTGTCTAGAGAGTGGGATAGGTTTAATAACTACCCTAACCCTAACGCGTACCCTAACCCTAACCCCTACCCTAACCCTAACACGTACCCTAATCCTAACCCGTACCCTAAACCGAGCCCTAACCCTAACACTAACCCTAACCCTAACCCTAACCCATACCCTACGCCGTACCCGCACCCCTACCCGAACCCGTATCCTAAGCCGTACCCTAAGCCTAACCCTAAGCCTAACCCTAACCCTAGGCTACCCTTGACTGCTTCTGCCTCCAATAGATTTCCTAAGCACTAGTGTTTTAAGGAACAGCATAAAAAGAGAATCCTAATGTGATTTCTTTATAATGGGTGTGTTCCTTATCTTATCCCAGTGTCTAAACTCTTCTCCATGGCTGGACCCCCAAATAATATTCCTTTACGTGCTAAGGGGTACCTAGAGAGTTGGATAGGCTTAATAACTACCCTAACCCTAACGCGTACCCTAACCCTAACCCCTACCCTAACCCTAACACGTACCCTAATCCTAACCCGTACCCTAAACCGAGACCTAACCCTATCACTAACACTAACCCTAACCCTAACCCATACTCTACGCCGTACCCGCACCCCTACCCTAACCCTAACCCTAAGCCGTACCCTAAGCCTAACCCTAAGCCTAACCCTAACCCTAGGCTACCCTTGACTGCTTCTGCCTCCAATAGATTTCCTAAGCACTAGTGTTTTAAGGAAGAGCTTAAAAAGAGAATCCTAATGTGATTTCTTTATAATGGGTGTGTTCCTTATCTTATCCTAGTGTCTAAACTCTTCTCCATGGCTGGACCCCCAAATAATATTCCTTTACGTGCTAAGGGGTATCTAGAGAGTGGGATAGGTTTAATAACTACCCTAACCCTAACGCGTACCCTAACCCTAACCCCTACCCTAACCCTAACACGTACCCTAATTCTAACCCGTACCCTAAACCGAGTCCTAACCCTATCACTAACCCTAACCCTAACCCTAACCCATACCCTACGCCGTACCCGCACCCCTCCCCGAATCCGTACCCTAAGCCGTACCCTAACACTAACCCTAAGCCTAACCCTAACCCTAGGCTACCCTTGAATGCTTCTGCCTCCAATAGATTTCCTAAGCACTAGTGTTTTAAGGAACAGCTTAAAAAGAGAATCCTAATGTGATTTCTTTATAATGGGTGTGTTCCGTATCTTATCCTAGTGTCTAAACTCTTCTCCATGGCTGGACCCCCAAATAATATTCCTTTACGTGCTAAGGGGTATCTAGAGAGTGGGATAGGTTTAATAACTACCCTAACCCTAACGCGTACCCTAACCCTAACCCCTACCCTAACCCTAACACGTACCCTAATCCTAACCCGTACCCTAAACCGAGCCCTAACCCTAACACTAACCCTAACCCTAACCCTAACCCATACCCTACGCCGTACCCGCACCCCTCCCCGAACCCGTACCCTAAGCCGTACCCTAAGCCTAACCCTAAGCCTAACCCTAACCCTAGGCTACCCTTGACTGCTTCTGCCTCCAATAGATTTCCTAAGCACTAGTGTTTTAAGGAACAGCTTAAAAAGAGAATCCTAATGTGATTTCTTTATAATGGGTGTGTTCCTTATCTTATCCCAGTGTCTAAATTCTTCTCCATGGCTGGAGCCCCAAATAATATACCTTTACGTGCTAAGGGGTGTCTAGAGAGTGGGATAGGTTTAATAACTACCCTAACCCTAACGCGTACCCTAACCCTAACCCCTACCCTAACCCTAACACGTACCCTATTCCTAACCCGTACCCTAAACCGAGCCCTAACCCTAACACTAACCCTAACCCTAACCCTAACCCATACCCTACGCCGTACCCGCACCCCTCCCCGAACCCGTACCCTAAGCCGTACCCTAAACCTTACCCTAAGCCTAAACCTAACACTAGGCTACCCTTGACTGCTTCTGCCTCCAATAGATTTCCTAAGCACTAGTGTTTTAAGGAACAGCTTAAAAAGAGAATCCTAATGTGATTTCTTTATAATGGGTGTGTTCCTTATCTTATCCCAGTGTCTAAACTCTTCTCCATGGCTGGACCCCCAAATAATATTCCTTTACGTGCTAAGGGGTACCTAGAGAGTTGGATAGGCTTAATAACTACCCTAACCCTAACGCGTACCCTAACCCTAACCCCTACCCTAACCCTAACACGTACCCTAATCCTAACCCGTACCCTAAACCGAGACCTAACCCTAACACGAACCCTAACCCTAACCCTAACCCATACCCTACGCCGTACCCGAACCCCTCCCCGAACCCCTACCCTAAGCCGTACCCTAACCCTAACCCTAAGCCTAACCCTAACCCTAGGCTACCCTTGACTGCTTCTGCCTCCAATAGATTTCCTAAGCACTAGTGTTTTAAGGAACAGCTTAAAAAGAGAATCCTAATGTGATTTCTTTATAATGTATGTGTTCCTTATTTTATCCTAGTGTCTAAACTCTTCTCCATGGCTGGACCCGCAAATAATATTCCTTTACGTGCTAAGGGGTATCTAGAGAGTGGGATAGGTTTAATAACTACCCTAACCCTAACACGTACCCTAATCCTAACCCGTACCCTGAACCGAGCCCTAACCCTAACACTAACCCTAACCCTAACCCTAACCCATACCCTACGCCGTACCCGAACCCCTCCCCGAACCCGTACCCTAAGCCGTACCCTAAGCCTAACCCTAAGCCTAACCCTAACCCTAGGCTACCCTTGACTGCTTCTGCCTCCAATAGATTTCCTAAGCACTAGTGTTTTAAGAAAAGGCTTAAAAAGAGAATCCTAATGTGATTTCTTTATAATGGGTGTGTTCCGTATCTTATCCTAGTGTCTAAACTCTTCTCCATGGCTGGACCCCCAAATAATATTCCTTTACGTGCTAAGGGGTATCTAGAGAGTGGGATAGGTTTAATAACTACCCTAACCCTAACGCGTACCCTAACCCTAACCCCTACCCTAACCCTAACACGTACCCTAATCCTAACCCGTACCCTAAACCGAGCCCTAACCCTAACACTAACCCTAACCCTAACCCTAACCCATACCCTACGCCGTACCCGCACCCCTCCCCGAACCCGTACCCTAAGCCGTACCCTAAGCCTAACCCTAAGCCTAACCCTAACCCTAGGCTACCCTTGACTGCTTCTGCCTCCAATAGATTTCCTAAGCACTAGTGTTTTAAGGAACAGCTTAAAAAGAGAATCCTAATGTGATTTCTTTATAATGGGTGTGTTCCTTATCTTATCCCAGTGTCTAGACTCTTCTCCATAGCTGGAGCCCCAAATAATATACCTTTACGTGCTAAGGAGTGTCTAGAGAGTGGGATAGGTTTAATAACTACCCTAACCCTAACACGTACCCTAACCCTAACCCCTACCCTAACCCTAACACGTACCCTAATCCTAACCCGTACCCTAAACCGAGACCTAACCCTATCACTAACACTAACCCTAACCCTAACCCATACTCTACGCCGTACCCGCATCCCTACCCGAACCCGTATCCTAAGCCGTACCCTAACCCTAACCCTAAGCCTAACCCTAACCCTAGGCTACCCTTGACTGCTTCTGCCTCCAATAGATTTCCTAAGCACTAGTGTTTTAAGGAAGAGCTTAAAAAGAGAATCCTAATGTGATTTCTTTATAATGGGTGTGTTCCTTATCTTATCCTAGTGTCTAAACTCTTCTCCATGGCTGGACCCCCAAATAATATTCCTTTACGTGCTAAGGGGTATCTAGAGAGTGGGATAGGTTTAATAACTACCCTAACCCTAACGCGTACCCTAACCCTAACCCCTACCCTAACCCTAACAAGTACCCTAATCCTAACCCGTACCCTAAACCGAGCCCTAACCCTAACACTAACCCTAACCCTAACCCTAACCCATACCCTACGCCGTACCCGAAACCCTCCCCGAACCCGTACCCTAAGCCGTACCCTAAGCCTAACCCTAAGCCTAACCCTAACCCTAGGCTACCCTTGACTGCTTCTGCCTCCAATAGATTTCCTAAGCACTAGTGTTTTAAGGAACAGCTTAAAAAGAGAATCCTAATGTGATTTCTTTGTAATGGGTGTGTTCCTTATCTTATCCCAGTGTCTAAACTCTTCTCCATGGCTGGACCCCCAAATAATATTCCTTTACGTGCTAAGGAGTGTCTAGAGAGTGGGATAGGTTTAATAACTACCCTAACCCTAACGCGTACCCTAACCCTAACCCCTACCCTAACCCTAACACGTACCCTAATCCTAACCCGTACCCTAAACCGAGCCCTAACCCTAACACTAACCCTAACCCTAACCCTAACCCATACCCTACGCCGTACCCGCACCCCTACCCGAACCCGTATCCTAAGCCGTACCCTAAGCCTAACCCTAAGCCTAACCCTAACCCTAGGCTACCCTTGACTGCTTCTGCCTCCAATAGATTTCCTAAGCACTAGTGTTTTAAGGAACAGCATAAAAAGAGAATCCTAATGTGATTTCTTTATAATGGGTGTGTTCCTTATCTTATCCCAGTGTCTAAACTCTTCTCCATGGCTGGACCCCCAAATAATATTCCTTTACGTGCTAAGGGGTACCTAGAGAGTTGGATAGGCTTAATAACTACCCTAACCCTAACGCGTACCCTAACCCTAACCCCTACCCTAACCCTAACACGTACCCTAATCCTAACCCGTACCCTAAACCGAGACCTAACCCTATCACTAACACTAACCCTAACCCTAACCCATACTCTACGCCGTACCCGCACCCCTACCCGAACCCGTATCCTAAGCCGTACCCTAACCCTAACCCTAAGCCTAACCCTAACCCTAGGCTACCCTTGACTGCTTCTGCCTCCAATAGATTTCCTAAGCACTAGTGTTTTAAGGAAGAGCTTAAAAAGAGAATCCTAATGTGATTTCTTTATAATGGGTGTGTTCCTTATCTTATCCTAGTGTCTAAACTCTTCTCCATGGCTGGACCCCCAAATAATATTCCTTTACGTGCTAAGGGGTATCTAGAGAGTGGGATAGGTTTAATAACTACCCTAACCCTAACGCGTACCCTAACCCTAACCCCTACCCTAACCCTAACACGTACCCTAATTCTAACCCGTACCGTAAACCGAGTCCTAACCCTATCACTAACCCTAACCCTAACCCTAACCCATACCCTACGCCGTACCCGCACCCCTCCCCGAATCCGTACCCTAAGCCGTACCCTAACACTAACCCTAAGCCTAACCCTAACCCTAGGCTACCCTTGAATGCTTCTGCCTCCAATAGATTTCCTAAGCACTAGTGTTTTAAGGAACAGCTTAAAAAGAGAATCCTAATGTGATTTCTTTATAATGGGTGTGTTCCGTATCTTATCCTAGTGTCTAAACTCTTCTCCATGGCTGGACCCCCAAATAATATTCCTTTACGTGCTAAGGGGTATCTAGAGAGTGGGATAGGTTTAATAACTACCCTAACCCTAACGCGTACCCTAACCCTAACCCCTACCCTAACCCTAACACGTACCCTAATCCTAACCCGTACCCTAAACCGAGCCCTAACCCTAAAACTAACCCTAACCCTAACCCTAACCCATACCCTACGCCGTACCCGCACCCCTCCCCGAACCCGTACCCTAAGCCGTACCCTAAGCCTAACCCTAAGCCTAACCCTAACCCTAGGCTACCCTTGACTGCTTCTGCCTCCAATAGATTTCCTAAGCACTAGTGTTTTAAGGAACAGCTTAAAAAGAGAATCCTAATGTGATTTCTTTATAATGGGTGTGTTCCTTATCTTATCCCAGTGTCTAAATTCTTCTCCATGGCTGGAGCCCCAAATAATATACCTTTACGTGCTAAGGGGTGTCTAGAGAGTGGGATAGGTTTAATAACTACCCTAACCCTAACGCGTACCCTAACCCTAACCCCTACCCTAACCCTAACACGTACCCTATTCCTAACCCGTACCCTAAACCGAGCCCTAACCCTAACACTAACCCTAACCCTAACCCTAACCCATACCCTACGCCGTACCCGCACCCCTCCCCGAACCCGTACCCTAAGCCGTACCCTAAACCTTACCCTAAGCCTAAACCTAACACTAGGCTACCCTTGACTGCTTCTGCCTCCAATAGATTTCCTAAGCACTAGTGTTTTAAGGAACAGCTTAAAAAGAGAATCCTAATGTGATTTCTTTATAATGGGTGTGTTCCTTATCTTATCCCAGTGTCTAAACTCTTCTCCATGGCTGGACCCCCAAATAATATTCCTTTACGTGCTAAGGGGTACCTAGAGAGTTGGATAGGCTTAATAACTACCCTAACCCTAACGCGTACCCTAACCCTAACCCCTACCCTAACCCTAACACGTACCCTAATTCTAACCCGTACCCTAAACCGAGTCCTAAACCTATCACTAACCCTAACCCTAACCCTAACCCATACCCTACGCCGTACCCGCACCCCTCCCCGAATCCGTACCCTAAGCCGTACCCTAACACTAACCCTAAGCCTAACACTAACCCTAGGCTACCCTTGAATGCTTCTGCCTCCAATAGATTTCCTAAGCACTAGTGTTTTAAGGAACAGCTTAAAAAGAGAATCCTAATGTGATTTCTTTATAATGGGTGTGTTCCGTATCTTATCCTAGTGTCTAAACTCTTCTCCATGGCTGGACCCCCAAATAATATTCCTTTACGTGCTAAGGGGTATCTAGAGAGTGGGATAGGTTTAATAACTACCCTAACCCTAACGCGTACCCTAACCCTAACCCCTACCCTAACCCTAACACGTACCCTAATCCTAACCCGTACCCTAAACCGAGCCCTAACCCTAACACTAACCCTAACCCTAACCCTAACCCATACCCTACGCCGTACCCGCACCCCTCCCCGAACCCGTACCCTAAGCCGTACCCTAAGCCTAACCCTAAGCCTAACCCTAACCCTAGGCTACCCTTGACTGCTTCTGCCTCCAATAGATTTCCTAAGCACTAGTGTTTTAAGGAACAGCTTAAAAAGAGAATCCTAATGTGATTTCTTTATAATGGGTGTGTTCCTTATCTTATCCCAGTGTCTAGACTCTTCTCCATAGCTGGAGCCCCAAATAATATACCTTTACGTGCTAAGGAGTGTCTAGAGAGTGGGATAGGTTTAATAACTACCCTAACCCTAACACGTACCCTAACCCTAACCCCTACCCTAACCCTAACACGTACCCTAATCCTAACCCGTACCCTAAACCGAGACCTAACCCTATCACTAACACTAACCCTAACCCTAACCCATACTCTACGCCGTACCCGCACCCCTACCCGAACCCGTATCCTAAGCCGTACCCTAACCCTAACCCTAAGCCTAACCCTAACCCTAGGCTACCCTTGACTGCTTCTGCCTCCAATAGATTTCCTAAGCACTAGTGTTTTAAGGAACAGCTTAAAAAGAGAATCCTAATGTGATTTCTTTATAATGGGTGTGTTCCTTATCTTATCCCAGTGTCTAGACTCTTCTCCATAGCTGGAGCCCCAAATAATATACCTTTACGTGCTAAGGAGTGTCTAGAGAGTGGGATAGGTTTAATAACTACCCTAACCCTAACACGTACCCTAACCCTAACCCCTACCCTAACCCTAACACGTACCCTAATCCTAACCCGTACCCTAAACCGAGACCTAACCCTATCACTAACACTAACCCTAACCCTAACCCATACTCTACGCCGTACCCGCACCCCTACCCGAACCCGTATCCTAAGCCGTACCCTAACCCTAACCCTAAGCCTAACCCTAACCCTAGGCTACCCTTGACTGCTTCTGCCTCCAATAGATTTCCTAAGCACTAGTGTTTTAAGGAAGAGCTTAAAAAGAGAATCCTAATGTGATTTCTTTATAATGGGTGTGTTCCTTATCTTATCCTAGTGTCTAAACTCTTCTCCATGGCTGGACCCCCAAATAATATTCCTTTACGTGCTAAGGGGTATCTAGAGAGTGGGATAGGTTTAATAACTACCCTAACCCTAACGCGTACCCTAACCCTAACCCCTACCCTAACCCTAACAAGTACCCTAATCCTAACCCGTACCCTAAACCGAGCCCTAACCCTAACACTAACCCTAACCCTAACCCTAACCCATACCCTACGCCGTACCCGAAACCCTCCCCGAACCCGTACCCTAAGCCGTACCCTAAGCCTAACCCTAAGCCTAACCCTAACTCTAGGCTACCCTTGACTGCTTCTGCCTCCAATAGATTTCCTAAGCACTAGTGTTTTAAGGAACAGCTTAAAAAGAGAATCCTAATGTGATTTCTTTGTAATGGGTGTGTTCCTTATCTTATCCCAGTGTCTAAACTCTTCTCCATGGCTGGACCCCCAAATAATATTCCTTTACGTGCTAAGGAGTGTCTAGAGAGTGGGATAGGTTTAATAACTACCCTAACCCTAACGCGTACCCTAACCCTAACCCCTACCCTAACCCTAACACGTACCCTAATCCTAACCCGTACCCTAAACCGAGCCCTAACCCTAACACTAACCCTAACCCTAACCCTAACCCATACCCTACGCCGTACCCGCACCCCTACCCGAACCCGTATCCTAAGCCGTACCCTAAGCCTAACCCTAAGCCTAACCCTAACCCTAGGCTACCCTTGACTGCTTCTGCCTCCAATAGATTTCCTAAGCACTAGTGTTTTAAGGAACAGCATAAAAAGAGAATCCTAATGTGATTTCTTTATAATGGGTGTGTTCCTTATCTTATCCCAGTGTCTAAACTCTTCTCCATGGCTGGACCCCCAAATAATATTCCTTTACGTGCTAAGGGGTACCTAGAGAGTTGGATAGGCTTAATAACTACCCTAACCCTAACGCGTACCCTAACCCTAACCCCTACCCTAACCCTAACACGTACCCTAATCCTAACCCGTACCCTAAACCGAGACCTAACCCTATCACTAACACTAACCCTAACCCTAACCCATACTCTACGCCGTACCCGCACCCCTACCCTAACCCTAACCCTAAGCCGTACCCTAAGCCTAACCCTAAGCCTAACCCTAACCCTAGGCTACCCTTGACTGCTTCTGCCTCCAATAGATTTCCTAAGCACTAGTGTTTTAAGGAAGAGCTTAAAAAGAGAATCCTAATGTGATTTCTTTATAATGGGTGTGTTCCTTATCTTATCCTAGTGTCTAAACTCTTCTCCATGGCTGGACCCCCAAATAATATTCCTTTACGTGCTAAGGGGTATCTAGAGAGTGGGATAGGTTTAATAACTACCCTAACCCTAACGCGTACCCTAACCCTAACCCCTACCCTAACCCTAACACGTACCCTAATTCTAACCCGTACCCTAAACCGAGTCCTAACCCTATCACTAACCCTAACCCTAACCCTAACCCATACCCTACGCCGTACCCGCACCCCTCCCCGAATCCGTACCCTAAGCCGTACCCTAACACTAACCCTAAGCCTAACCCTAACCCTAGGCTACCCTTGAATGCTTCTGCCTCCAATAGATTTCCTAAGCACTAGTGTTTTAAGGAACAGCTTAAAAAGAGAATCCTAATGTGATTTCTTTATAATGGGTGTGTTCCGTATCTTATCCTAGTGTCTAAACTCTTCTCCATGGCTGGACCCCCAAATAATATTCCTTTACGTGCTAAGGGGTATCTAGAGAGTGGGATAGGTTTAATAACTACCCTAACCCTAACGCGTACCCTAACCCTAACCCCTACCCTAACCCTAACACGTACCCTAATCCTAACCCGTACCCTAAACCGAGCCCTAACCCTAACACTAACCCTAACCCTAACCCTAACCCATACCCTACGCCGTACCCGCACCCCTCCCCGAACCCGTACCCTAAGCCGTACCCTAAGCCTAACCCTAAGCCTAACCCTAACCCTAGGCTACCCTTGACTGCTTCTGCCTCCAATAGATTTCCTAAGCACTAGTGTTTTAAGGAACAGCTTAAAAAGAGAATCCTAATGTGATTTCTTTATAATGGGTGTGTTCCTTATCTTATCCCAGTGTCTAAATTCTTCTCCATGGCTGGAGCCCCAAATAATATACCTTTACGTGCTAAGGGGTGTCTAGAGAGTGGGATAGGTTTAATAACTACCCTAACCCTAACGCGTACCCTAACCCTAACCCCTACCCTAACCCTAACACGTACCCTATTCCTAACCCGTACCCTAAACCGAGCCCTAACCCTAACACTAACCCTAACCCTAACCCTAACCCATACCCTACGCCGTACCCGCACCCCTCCCCGAACCCGTACCCTAAGCCGTACCCTAAACCTTACCCTAAGCCTAAACCTAACACTAGGCTACCCTTGACTGCTTCTGCCTCCAATAGATTTCCTAAGCACTAGTGTTTTAAGGAACAGCTTAAAAAGAGAATCCTAATGTGATTTCTTTATAATGGGTGTGTTCCTTATCTTATCCCAGTGTCTAAACTCTTCTCCATGGCTGGACCCCCAAATAATATTCCTTTACGTGCTAAGGGGTACCTAGAGAGTTGGATAGGCTTAATAACTACCCTAACCCTAACGCGTACCCTAACCCTAACCCCTACCCTAACCCTAACACGTACCCTAATCCTAACCCGTACCCTAAACCGAGACCTAACCCTAACACGAACCCTAACCCTAACCCTAACCCATACCCTACGCCGTACCCGAACCCCTCCCCGAACCCCTACCCTAAGCCGTACCCTAACCCTAACCCTAAGCCTAACCCTAACCCTAGGCTACCCTTGACTGCTTCTGCCTCCAATAGATTTCCTAAGCACTAGTGTTTTAAGGAACAGCTTAAAAAGAGAATCCTAATGTGATTTCTTTATAATGTATGTGTTCCTTATTTTATCCTAGTGTCTAAACTCTTCTCCATGGCTGGACCCGCAAATAATATTCCTTTACGTGCTAAGGGGTATCTAGAGAGTGGGATAGGTTTAATAACTACCCTAACCCTAACACGTACCCTAATCCTAACCCGTACCCTGAACCGAGCCCTAACCCTAACACTAACCCTAACCCTAACCCTAACCCATACCCTACGCCGTACCCGAACCCCTCCCCGAACCCGTACCCTAAGCCGTACCCTAAGCCTAACCCTAAGCCTAACCCTAACCCTAGGCTACCCTTGACTGCTTCTGCCTCCAATAGATTTCCTAAGCACTAGTGTTTTAAGAAAAGGCTTAAAAAGAGAATCCTAATGTGATTTCTTTATAATGGGTGTGTTCCGTATCTTATCCTAGTGTCTAAACTCTTCTCCATGGCTGGACCCCCAAATAATATTCCTTTACGTGCTAAGGGGTATCTAGAGAGTGGGATAGGTTTAATAACTACCCTAACCCTAACGCGTACCCTAACCCTAACCCCTACCCTAACCCTAACACGTACCCTAATCCTAACCCGTACCCTAAACCGAGCCCTAACCCTAACACTAACCCTAACCCTAACCCTAACCCATACCCTACGCCGTACCCGCACCCCTCCCCGAACCCGTACCCTAAGCCGTACCCTAAGCCTAACCCTAAGCCTAACCCTAACCCTAGGCTACCCTTGACTGCTTCTGCCTCCAATAGATTTCCTAAGCACTAGTGTTTTAAGGAACAGCTTAAAAAGAGAATCCTAATGTGATTTCTTTATAATGGGTGTGTTCCTTATCTTATCCCAGTGTCTAGACTCTTCTCCATAGCTGGAGCCCCAAATAATATACCTTTACGTGCTAAGGAGTGTCTAGAGAGTGGGATAGGTTTAATAACTACCCTAACCCTAACACGTACCCTAACCCTAACCCCTACCCTAACCCTAACACGTACCCTAATCCTAACCCGTACCCTAAACCGAGACCTAACCCTATCACTAACACTAACCCTAACCCTAACCCATACTCTACGCCGTACCCGCATCCCTACCCGAACCCGTATCCTAAGCCGTACCCTAACCCTAACCCTAAGCCTAACCCTAACCCTAGGCTACCCTTGACTGCTTCTGCCTCCAATAGATTTCCTAAGCACTAGTGTTTTAAGGAAGAGCTTAAAAAGAGAATCCTAATGTGATTTCTTTATAATGGGTGTGTTCCTTATCTTATCCTAGTGTCTAAACTCTTCTCCATGGCTGGACCCCCAAATAATATTCCTTTACGTGCTAAGGGGTATCTAGAGAGTGGGATAGGTTTAATAACTACCCTAACCCTAACGCGTACCCTAACCCTAACCCCTACCCTAACCCTAACAAGTACCCTAATCCTAACCCGTACCCTAAACCGAGCCCTAACCCTAACACTAACCCTAACCCTAACCCTAACCCATACCCTACGCCGTACCCGAAACCCTCCCCGAACCCGTACCCTAAGCCGTACCCTAAGCCTAACCCTAAGCCTAACCCTAACCCTAGGCTACCCTTGACTGCTTCTGCCTCCAATAGATTTCCTAAGCACTAGTGTTTTAAGGAACAGCTTAAAAAGAGAATCCTAATGTGATTTCTTTGTAATGGGTGTGTTCCTTATCTTATCCCAGTGTCTAAACTCTTCTCCATGGCTGGACCCCCAAATAATATTCCTTTACGTGCTAAGGAGTGTCTAGAGAGTGGGATAGGTTTAATAACTACCCTAACCCTAACGCGTACCCTAACCCTAACCCCTACCCTAACCCTAACACGTACCCTAATCCTAACCCGTACCCTAAACCGAGCCCTAACCCTAACACTAACCCTAACCCTAACCCTAACCCATACCCTACGCCGTACCCGCACCCCTACCCGAACCCGTATCCTAAGCCGTACCCTAAGCCTAACCCTAAGCCTAACCCTAACCCTAGGCTACCCTTGACTGCTTCTGCCTCCAATAGATTTCCTAAGCACTAGTGTTTTAAGGAACAGCATAAAAAGAGAATCCTAATGTGATTTCTTTATAATGGGTGTGTTCCTTATCTTATCCCAGTGTCTAAACTCTTCTCCATGGCTGGACCCCCAAATAATATTCCTTTACGTGCTAAGGGGTACCTAGAGAGTTGGATAGGCTTAATAACTACCCTAACCCTAACGCGTACCCTAACCCTAACCCCTACCCTAACCCTAACACGTACCCTAATCCTAACCCGTACCCTAAACCGAGACCTAACCCTATCACTAACACTAACCCTAACCCTAACCCATACTCTACGCCGTACCCGCACCCCTACCCGAACCCGTATCCTAAGCCGTACCCTAACCCTAACCCTAAGCCTAACCCTAACCCTAGGCTACCCTTGACTGCTTCTGCCTCCAATAGATTTCCTAAGCACTAGTGTTTTAAGGAAGAGCTTAAAAAGAGAATCCTAATGTGATTTCTTTATAATGGGTGTGTTCCTTATCTTATCCTAGTGTCTAAACTCTTCTCCATGGCTGGACCCCCAAATAATATTCCTTTACGTGCTAAGGGGTATCTAGAGAGTGGGATAGGTTTAATAACTACCCTAACCCTAACGCGTACCCTAACCCTAACCCCTACCCTAACCCTAACACGTACCCTAATTCTAACCCGTACCGTAAACCGAGTCCTAACCCTATCACTAACCCTAACCCTAACCCTAACCCATACCCTACGCCGTACCCGCACCCCTCCCCGAATCCGTACCCTAAGCCGTACCCTAACACTAACCCTAAGCCTAACCCTAACCCTAGGCTACCCTTGAATGCTTCTGCCTCCAATAGATTTCCTAAGCACTAGTGTTTTAAGGAACAGCTTAAAAAGAGAATCCTAATGTGATTTCTTTATAATGGGTGTGTTCCGTATCTTATCCTAGTGTCTAAACTCTTCTCCATGGCTGGACCCCCAAATAATATTCCTTTACGTGCTAAGGGGTATCTAGAGAGTGGGATAGGTTTAATAACTACCCTAACCCTAACGCGTACCCTAACCCTAACCCCTACCCTAACCCTAACACGTACCCTAATCCTAACCCGTACCCTAAACCGAGCCCTAACCCTAACACTAACCCTAACCCTAACCCTAACCCATACCCTACGCCGTACCCGCACCCCTCCCCGAACCCGTACCCTAAGCCGTACCCTAAGCCTAACCCTAAGCCTAACCCTAACCCTAGGCTACCCTTGACTGCTTCTGCCTCCAATAGATTTCCTAAGCACTAGTGTTTTAAGGAACAGCTTAAAAAGAGAATCCTAATGTGATTTCTTTATAATGGGTGTGTTCCTTATCTTATCCCAGTGTCTAAATTCTTCTCCATGGCTGGAGCCCCAAATAATATACCTTTACGTGCTAAGGGGTGTCTAGAGAGTGGGATAGGTTTAATAACTACCCTAACCCTAACGCGTACCCTAACCCTAACCCCTACCCTAACCCTAACACGTACCCTATTCCTAACCCGTACCCTAAACCGAGCCCTAACCCTAACACTAACCCTAACCCTAACCCTAACCCATACCCTACGCCGTACCCGCACCCCTCCCCGAACCCGTACCCTAAGCCGTACCCTAAACCTTACCCTAAGCCTAAACCTAACACTAGGCTACCCTTGACTGCTTCTGCCTCCAATAGATTTCCTAAGCACTAGTGTTTTAAGGAACAGCTTAAAAAGAGAATCCTAATGTGATTTCTTTATAATGGGTGTGTTCCTTATCTTATCCCAGTGTCTAAACTCTTCTCCATGGCTGGACCCCCAAATAATATTCCTTTACGTGCTAAGGGGTACCTAGAGAGTTGGATAGGCTTAATAACTACCCTAACCCTAACGCGTACCCTAACCCTAACCCCTACCCTAACCCTAACACGTACCCTAATCCTAACCCGTACCCTAAACCGAGACCTAACCCTATCACTAACACTAACTCTAACCCTAACCCATACTCTACGCCGTACCCGCACCCCTACCCGAACCCGTATCCTAAGCCGTACCCTAACCCTAACCCTAAGCCTAACCCTAACCCTAGGCTACCCTTGACTGCTTCTGCCTCCAATAGATTTCCTAAGCACTAGTGTTTTAAGGAAGAGCTTAAAAAGAGAATCCTAATGTGATTTCTTTATAATGGGTGTGTTCCTTATCTTATCCTAGTGTCTAAACTCTTCTCCATGGCTGGGCCCCCAAATAATATTCCTTTACGTGCTAAGGGGTATCTAGAGAGTGGGATAGGTTTAATAACTACCCTAACCCTAACGCGTACCCTAACCCTAACCCCTACCCTAACCCTAACAAGTACCCTAATCCTAACCCGTACCCTAAACCGAGCCCTAACCCTAACACTAACCCTAACCCTAACCCTAACCCATACCCTACGCCGTACCCGAAACCCTCCCCGAACCCGTACCCTAAGCCGTACCCTAAGCCTAACCCTAAGCCTAACCCTAACCCTAGGCTACCCTTGACTGCTTCTGCCTCCAATAGATTTCCTAAGCACTAGTGTTTTAAGGAACAGCTTAAAAAGAGAATCCTAATGTGATTTCTTTGTAATGGGTGTGTTCCTTATCTTATCCCAGTGTCTAAACTCTTCTCCATGGCTGGACCCCCAAATAATATTCCTTTACGTGCTAAGGAGTGTCTAGAGAGTGGGATAGGTTTAATAACTACCCTAACCCTAACGCGTACCCTAACCCTAACCCCTACCCTAACCCTAACACGTACCCTAATCCTAACCCGTACCCTAAACCGAGCCCTAACCCTAACACTAACCCTAACCCTAACCCTAACCCATACCCTACGCCGTACGCGCACCCCTCCCCGAACCCGTATCCTAAGCCGTACCCTAAGCCTAACCCTAAGCCTAACCCTAACCCTAGGCTACCCTTGACTGCTTCTGCCTCCAATAGATTTCCTAAGCACTAGTGTTTTAAGGAACAGCATAAAAAGAGAATCCTAATGTGATTTCTTTATAATGGGTGTGTTCCTTATCTTATCCCAGTGTCTAAACTCTTCTCCATGGCTGGACCCCCAAATAATATTCCTTTACGTGCTAAGGGGTACCTAGAGAGTTGGATAGGCTTAATAACTACCCTAACCCTAACGCGTACCCTAACCCTAACCCCTACCCTAACCCTAACACGTACCCTAATCCTAACCCGTACCCTAAACCGAGACCTAACCCTATCACTAACACTAACCCTAACCCTAACCCATACTCTACGCCGTACCCGCACCCCTACCCGAACCCGTATCCTAAGCCGTACCCTAACCCTAACCCTAAGCCTAACCCTAACCCTAGGCTACCCTTGACTGCTTCTGCCTCCAATAGATTTCCTAAGCACTAGTGTTTTAAGGAAGAGCTTAAAAAGAGAATCCTAATGTGATTTCTTTATAATGGGTGTGTTCCTTATCTTATCCTAGTGTCTAAACTCTTCTCCATGGCTGGACCCCCAAATAATATTCCTTTACGTGCTAAGGGGTATCTAGAGAGTGGGATAGGTTTAATAACTACCCTAACCCTAACGCGTACCCTAACCCTAACCCCTACCCTAACCCTAACAAGTACCCTAATCCTAACCCGTACCCTAAACCGAGCCCTAACCCTAACACTAACCCTAACCCTAACCCTAACCCATACCCTACGCCGTACCCGAAACCCTCCCCGAACCCGTACCCTAAGCCGTACCCTAAGCCTAACCCTAAGCCTAACCCTAACCCTAGGCTACCCTTGACTGCTTCTGCCTCCAATAGATTTCCTAAGCACTAGTGTTTTAAGGAACAGCTTAAAAAGAGAATCCTAATGTGATTTCTTTGTAATGGGTGTGTTCCTTATCTTATCCCAGTGTCTAAACTCTTCTCCATGGCTGGACCCCCAAATAATATTCCTTTACGTGCTAAGGAGTGTCTAGAGAGTGGGATAGGTTTAATAACTACCCTAACCCTAACGCGTACCCTAACCCTAACCCCTACCCTAACCCTAACACGTACCCTAATCCTAACCCGTACCCTAAACCGAGCCCTAACCCTAACACTAACCCTAACCCTAACCCTAACCCATACCCTACGCCGTACCCGCACCCCTCCCCGAACCCGTATCCTAAGCCGTACCCTAAGCCTAACCCTAAGCCTAACCCTAACCCTAGGCTACCCTTGACTGCTTCTGCCTCCAATAGATTTCCTAAGCACTAGTGTTTTAAGGAACAGCATAAAAAGAGAATCCTAATGTGATTTCTTTATAATGGGTGTGTTCCTTATCTTATACTAGTGTCTAAACTCTTCTCCATGGCTGGACCCCCAAATAATATTCCTTTACGTGCTAAGGGGTATCTAGAGAGTGGGATAGGTTTAATAACTACCCTAACCCTAACGCGTACCCTAACCCTAACCCCTACCCTAACCCTAACACGTACCCTAATCCTAACCCGTACCCTAAACCGAGCCCTAACCCTAACACTAACCCTAACCCTAACCCTAACCCATACCCTATGCCGTACCCGCACCCCTCCCCGAACCCGTACCCTAAGCCGTACCCTAAGCCTAACCCTAAGCCTAACCCTAACCCTAGGCTACCCTTGACTGCTTCTGCCTCCAATAGATTTCCTAAGCACTAGTGTTTTAAGGAACAGCTTAAAAAGAGAATCCTAATGTGATTTCTTTGTAATGGGTGTGGTCCTTATCCCAGTGTCTAAACTCTTCTCCATGGCTGGACCCCCAAATAATATTCCTTTACGTGCTAAGGAGTGTCTAGAGAGTGGGATAGGTTTAATAACTACCCTAACCCTAACACGTACCCTAACCCTAACCCCTACCCTAACCCTAACACGTACCCTAATCCTAACCCGTACCCTAAACCGAGCCCTAACCCTAAAACTAACCCTAACCCTAACCCTAACCCATACCCTACGCCGTACCCGCACCCCTCCCCGAACCCGTATCCTAAGCCGTACCCTAAGCCTAACCCTAAGCCTAACCCTAACCCTAGGCTACCCTTGACTGCTTCTGCCTCCAATAGATTTCCTAAGCACTAGTGTTTTAAGGAACAGCTTAAAAAGAGAATCCTAATGTGATTTCTTTATAATGGGTGTGTTCCTTATCTTATCCCAGTGTCTAAATTCTTCTCCATGGCTGGAGCCCCAAATAATATACCTTTACGTGCTAAGGGGTGTCTAGAGAGTGGGATAGGTTTAATAACTACCCTAACCCTAACGCGTACCCTAACCCTAACCCCTACCCTAACACTAACACGTACCCTATTCCTAACCCGTACCCTAAACCGAGCCCTAACCCTAACACTAACCCTAACCCTAACCCTAACCCATACCCTACGCCGTACCCGCACCCCTCCCCGAACCCGTACCCTAAGCCGTACCCTAAACCTTACCCTAAGCCTAAACCTAACACTAGGCTACCCTTGACTGCTTCTGCCTCCAATAGATTTCCTAAGCACTAGTGTTTTAAGGAACAGCTTAAAAAGAGAATCCTAATGTGATTTCTTTATAATGGGTGTGTTCCTTATCTTATCCCAGTGTCTAAACTCTTCTCCATGGCTGGACCCCCAAATAATATTCCTTTACGTGCTAAGGGGTACCTAGAGAGTTGGATAGGCTTAATAACTACCCTAACCCTAACGCGTACCCTAACCCTAACCCCTACCCTAACCCTAACACGTACCCTAATCCTAACCCGTACCCTAAACCGAGACCTAACCCTATCACTAACACTAACTCTAACCCTAACCCATACTCTACGCCGTACCCGCACCCCTACCCGAACCCGTATCCTAAGCCGTACCCTAACCCTAACCCTAAGCCTAACCCTAACCCTAGGCTACCCTTGACTGCTTCTGCCTCCAATAGATTTCCTAAGCACTAGTGTTTTAAGGAAGAGCTTAAAAAGAGAATCCTAATGTGATTTCTTTATAATGGGTGTGTTCCTTATCTTATCCTAGTGTCTAAACTCTTCTCCATGGCTGGGCCCCCAAATAATATTCCTTTACGTGCTAAGGGGTATCTAGAGAGTGGGATAGGTTTAATAACTACCCTAACCCTAACGCGTACCCTAACCCTAACCCCTACCCTAACCCTAACAAGTACCCTAATCCTAACCCGTACCCTAAACCGAGCCCTAACCCTAACACTAACCCTAACCCTAACCCTAACCCATACCCTACGCCGTACCCGAAACCCTCCCCGAACCCGTACCCTAAGCCGTACCCTAAGCCTAACCCTAAGCCTAACCCTAACCCTAGGCTACCCTTGACTGCTTCTGCCTCCAATAGATTTCCTAAGCACTAGTGTTTTAAGGAACAGCTTAAAAAGAGAATCCTAATGTGATTTCTTTGTAATGGGTGTGTTCCTTATCTTATCCCAGTGTCTAAACTCTTCTCCATGGCTGGACCCCCAAATAATATTCCTTTACGTGCTAAGGAGTGTCTAGAGAGTGGGATAGGTTTAATAACTACCCTAACCCTAACGCGTACCCTAACCCTAACCCCTACCCTAACCCTAACACGTACCCTAATCCTAACCCGTACCCTAAACCGAGCCCTAACCCTAACACTAACCCTAACCCTAACCCTAACCCATACCCTACGCCGTACGCGCACCCCTCCCCGAACCCGTATCCTAAGCCGTACCCTAAGCCTAACCCTAAGCCTAACCCTAACCCTAGGCTACCCTTGACTGCTTCTGCCTCCAATAGATTTCCTAAGCACTAGTGTTTTAAGGAACAGCTTAAAAAGAGAATCCTAATGTGATTTCTTTATAATGGGTGTGTTCCTTATCTTATCCCAGTGTCTAAACTCTTCTCCATGGCTGGACCCCCAAATAATATTCCTTTACGTGCTAAGGGGTACCTAGAGAGTTGGATAGGCTTAATAACTACCCTAACCCTAACGCGTACCCTAACCCTAACCCCTACCCTAACCCTAACACGTACCCTAATCCTAACCCGTACCCTAAACCGAGACCTAACCCTATCACTAACACTAACCCTAACCCTAACCCATACTCTACGCCGTACCCGCACCCCTACCCGAACCCGTATCCTAAGCCGTACCCTAACCCTAACCCTAAGCCTAACCCTAACCCTAGGCTACCCTTGACTGCTTCTGCCTCCAATAGATTTCCTAAGCACTAGTGTTTTAAGGAAGAGCTTAAAAAGAGAATCCTAATGTGATTTCTTTATAATGGGTGTGTTCCTTATCTTATCCTAGTGTCTAAACTCTTCTCCATGGCTGGACCCCCAAATAATATTCCTTTACGTGCTAAGGGGTATCTAGAGAGTGGGATAGGTTTAATAACTACCCTAACCCTAACGCGTACCCTAACCCTAACCCCTACCCTAACCCTAACAAGTACCCTAATCCTAACCCGTACCCTAAACCGAGCCCTAACCCTAACACTAACCCTAACCCTAACCCTAACCCATACCCTACGCCGTACCCGAAACCCTCCCCGAACCCGTACCCTAAGCCGTACCCTAAGCCTAACCCTAAGCCTAACCCTAACCCTAGGCTACCCTTGACTGCTTCTGCCTCCAATAGATTTCCTAAGCACTAGTGTTTTAAGGAAGAGCTTAAAAAGAGAATCCTAATGTGATTTCTTTATAATGGGTGTGTTCCTTATCTTATCCTAGTGTCTAAACTCTTCTCCATGGCTGGGCCCCCAAATAATATTCCTTTACGTGCTAAGGGGTATCTAGAGAGTGGGATAGGTTTAATAACTACCCTAACCCTAACGCGTACCCTAACCCTAACCCCTACCCTAACCCTAACAAGTACCCTAATCCTAACCCGTACCCTAAACCGAGCCCTAACCCTAACACTAACCCTAACCCTAACCCTAACCCATACCCTACGCCGTACCCGAAACCCTCCCCGAACCCGTACCCTAAGCCGTACCCTAAGCCTAACCCTAAGCCTAACCCTAACCCTAGGCTACCCTTGACTGCTTCTGCCTCCAATAGATTTCCTAAGCACTAGTGTTTTAAGGAACAGCTTAAAAAGAGAATCCTAATGTGATTTCTTTGTAATGGGTGTGTTCCTTATCTTATCCCAGTGTCTAAACTCTTCTCCATGGCTGGACCCCCAAATAATATTCCTTTACGTGCTAAGGAGTGTCTAGAGAGTGGGATAGGTTTAATAACTACCCTAACCCTAACGCGTACCCTAACCCTAACCCCTACCCTAACCCTAACACGTACCCTAATCCTAACCCGTACCCTAAACCGAGCCCTAACCCTAACACTAACCCTAACCCTAACCCTAACCCATACCCTACGCCGTACGCGCACCCCTCCCCGAACCCGTATCCTAAGCCGTACCCTAAGCCTAACCCTAAGCCTAACCCTAACCCTAGGCTACCCTTGACTGCTTCTGCCTCCAATAGATTTCCTAAGCACTAGTGTTTTAAGGAACAGCATAAAAAGAGAATCCTAATGTGATTTCTTTATAATGGGTGTGTTCCTTATCTTATCCCAGTGTCTAAACTCTTCTCCATGGCTGGACCCCCAAATAATATTCCTTTACGTGCTAAGGGGTACCTAGAGAGTTGGATAGGCTTAATAACTACCCTAACCCTAACGCGTACCCTAACCCTAACCCCTACCCTAACCCTAACACGTACCCTAATCCTAACCCGTACCCTAAACCGAGACCTAACCCTATCACTAACACTAACCCTAACCCTAACCCATACTCTACGCCGTACCCGCACCCCTACCCGAACCCGTATCCTAAGCCGTACCCTAACCCTAACCCTAAGCCTAACCCTAACCCTAGGCTACCCTTGACTGCTTCTGCCTCCAATAGATTTCCTAAGCACTAGTGTTTTAAGGAAGAGCTTAAAAAGAGAATCCTAATGTGATTTCTTTATAATGGGTGTGTTCCTTATCTTATCCTAGTGTCTAAACTCTTCTCCATGGCTGGACCCCCAAATAATATTCCTTTACGTGCTAAGGGGTATCTAGAGAGTGGGATAGGTTTAATAACTACCCTAACCCTAACGCGTACCCTAACCCTAACCCCTACCCTAACCCTAACAAGTACCCTAATCCTAACCCGTACCCTAAACCGAGCCCTAACCCTAACACTAACCCTAACCCTAACCCTAACCCATACCCTACGCCGTACCCGAAACCCTCCCCGAACCCGTACCCTAAGCCGTACCCTAAGCCTAACCCTAAGCCTAACCCTAACCCTAGGCTACCCTTGACTGCTTCTGCCTCCAATAGATTTCCTAAGCACTAGTGTTTTAAGGAACAGCTTAAAAAGAGAATCCTAATGTGATTTCTTTGTAATGGGTGTGTTCCTTATCTTATCCCAGTGTCTAAACTCTTCTCCATGGCTGGACCCCCAAATAATATTCCTTTACGTGCTAAGGAGTGTCTAGAGAGTGGGATAGGTTTAATAACTACCCTAACCCTAACGCGTACCCTAACCCTAACCCCTACCCTAACCCTAACACGTACCCTAATCCTAACCCGTACCCTAAACCGAGCCCTAACCCTAACACTAACCCTAACCCTAACCCTAACCCATACCCTACGCCGTACCCGCACCCCTCCCCGAACCCGTATCCTAAGCCGTACCCTAAGCCTAACCCTAAGCCTAACCCTAACCCTAGGCTACCCTTGACTGCTTCTGCCTCCAATAGATTTCCTAAGCACTAGTGTTTTAAGGAACAGCATAAAAAGAGAATCCTAATGTGATTTCTTTATAATGGGTGTGTTCCTTATCTTATACTAGTGTCTAAACTCTTCTCCATGGCTGGACCCCCAAATAATATTCCTTTACGTGCTAAGGGGTATCTAGAGAGTGGGATAGGTTTAATAACTACCCTAACCCTAACGCGTACCCTAACCCTAACCCCTACCCTAACCCTAACACGTACCCTAATCCTAACCCGTACCCTAAACCGAGCCCTAACCCTAACACTAACCCTAACCCTAACCCTAACCCATACCCTATGCCGTACCCGCACCCCTCCCCGAACCCGTACCCTAAGCCGTACCCTAAGCCTAACCCTAAGCCTAACCCTAACCCTAGGCTACCCTTGACTGCTTCTGCCTCCAATAGATTTCCTAAGCACTAGTGTTTTAAGGAACAGCTTAAAAAGAGAATCCTAATGTGATTTCTTTGTAATGGGTGTGGTCCTTATCCCAGTGTCTAAACTCTTCTCCATGGCTGGACCCCCAAATAATATTCCTTTACGTGCTAAGGAGTGTCTAGAGAGTGGGATAGGTTTAATAACTACCCTAACCCTAACACGTACCCTAACCCTAACCCCTACCCTAACCCTAACACGTACCCTAATCCTAACCCGTACCCTAAACTGAGCCCTAACCCTAAAACTAACCCTAACCCTAACCCTAACCCATACCCTACGCCGTACCCGCACCCCTCCCCGAACCCGTATCCTAAGCCGTACCCTAAGCCTAACCCTAAGCCTAACCCTAACCCTAGGCTACCCTTGACTGCTTCTGCCTCCAATAGATTTCCTAAGCACTAGTGTTTTAAGGAACAGCTTAAAAAGAGAATCCTAATGTGATTTCTTTATAATGGGTGTGTTCCTTATCTTATCCCAGTGTCTAAATTCTTCTCCATGGCTGGAGCCCCAAATAATATACCTTTACGTGCTAAGGGGTGTCTAGAGAGTGGGATAGGTTTAATAACTACCCTAACCCTAACGCGTACCCTAACCCTAACCCCTACCCTAACCCTAACACGTACCCTATTCCTAACCCGTACCCTAAACCGAGCCCTAACCCTAACACTAACCCTAACCCTAACCCTAACCCATACCCTACGCCGTACCCGCACCCCTCCCCGAACCCGTACCCTAAGCCGTACCCTAAACCTTACCCTAAGCCTAAACCTAACACTAGGCTACCCTTGACTGCTTCTGCCTCCAATAGATTTCCTAAGCACTAGTGTTTTAAGGAACAGCTTAAAAAGAGAATCCTAATGTGATTTCTTTATAATGGGTGTGTTCCTTATCTTATCCCAGTGTCTAAACTCTTCTCCATGGCTGGACCCCCAAATAATATTCCTTTACGTGCTAAGGGGTACCTAGAGAGTTGGATAGGCTTAATAACTACCCTAACCCTAACGCGTACCCTAACCCTAACCCCTACCCTAACCCTAACACGTACCCTAATCCTAACCCGTACCCTAAACCGAGACCTAACCCTATCACTAACACTAACTCTAACCCTAACCCATACTCTACGCCGTACCCGCACCCCTACCCGAACCCGTATCCTAAGCCGTACCCTAACCCTAACCCTAAGCCTAACCCTAACCCTAGGCTACCCTTGACTGCTTCTGCCTCCAATAGATTTCCTAAGCACTAGTGTTTTAAGGAAGAGCTTAAAAAGAGAATCCTAATGTGATTTCTTTATAATGGGTGTGTTCCTTATCTTATCCTAGTGTCTAAACTCTTCTCCATGGCTGGGCCCCCAAATAATATTCCTTTACGTGCTAAGGGGTATCTAGAGAGTGGGATAGGTTTAATAACTACCCTAACCCTAACGCGTACCCTAACCCTAACCCCTACCCTAACCCTAACAAGTACCCTAATCCTAACCCGTACCCTAAACCGAGCCCTAACCCTAACACTAACCCTAACCCTAACCCTAACCCATACCCTACGCCGTACCCGAAACCCTCCCCGAACCCGTACCCTAAGCCGTACCCTAAGCCTAACCCTAAGCCTAACCCTAACCCTAGGCTACCCTTGACTGCTTCTGCCTCCAATAGATTTCCTAAGCACTAGTGTTTTAAGGAACAGCTTAAAAAGAGAATCCTAATGTGATTTCTTTGTAATGGGTGTGTTCCTTATCTTATCCCAGTGTCTAAACTCTTCTCCATGGCTGGACCCCCAAATAATATTCCTTTACGTGCTAAGGAGTGTCTAGAGAGTGGGATAGGTTTAATAACTACCCTAACCCTAACGCGTACCCTAACCCTAACCCCTACCCTAACCCTAACACGTACCCTAATCCTAACCCGTACCCTAAACCGAGCCCTAACCCTAACACTAACCCTAACCCTAACCCTAACCCATACCCTACGCCGTACGCGCACCCCTCCCCGAACCCGTATCCTAAGCCGTACCCTAAGCCTAACCCTAAGCCTAACCCTAACCCTAGGCTACCCTTGACTGCTTCTGCCTCCAATAGATTTCCTAAGCACTAGTGTTTTAAGGAACAGCATAAAAAGAGAATCCTAATGTGATTTCTTTATAATGGGTGTGTTCCTTATCTTATCCCAGTGTCTAAACTCTTCTCCATGGCTGGACCCCCAAATAATATTCCTTTACGTGCTAAGGGGTACCTAGAGAGTTGGATAGGCTTAATAACTACCCTAACCCTAACGCGTACCCTAACCCTAACCCCTACCCTAACCCTAACACGTACCCTAATCCTAACCCGTACCCTAAACCGAGACCTAACCCTATCACTAACACTAACCCTAACCCTAACCCATACTCTACGCCGTACCCGCACCCCTACCCGAACCCGTATCCTAAGCCGTACCCTAACCCTAACCCTAAGCCTAACCCTAACCCTAGGCTACCCTTGACTGCTTCTGCCTCCAATAGATTTCCTAAGCACTAGTGTTTTAAGGAAGAGCTTAAAAAGAGAATCCTAATGTGATTTCTTTATAATGGGTGTGTTCCTTATCTTATCCTAGTGTCTAAACTCTTCTCCATGGCTGGACCCCCAAATAATATTCCTTTACGTGCTAAGGGGTATCTAGAGAGTGGGATAGGTTTAATAACTACCCTAACCCTAACGCGTACCCTAACCCTAACCCCTACCCTAACCCTAACAAGTACCCTAATCCTAACCCGTACCCTAAACCGAGCCCTAACCCTAACACTAACCCTAACCCTAACCCTAACCCATACCCTACGCCGTACCCGAAACCCTCCCCGAACCCGTACCCTAAGCCGTACCCTAAGCCTAACCCTAAGCCTAACCCTAACCCTAGGCTACCCTTGACTGCTTCTGCCTCCAATAGATTTCCTAAGCACTAGTGTTTTAAGGAACAGCTTAAAAAGAGAATCCTAATGTGATTTCTTTGTAATGGGTGTGTTCCTTATCTTATCCCAGTGTCTAAACTCTTCTCCATGGCTGGACCCCCAAATAATATTCCTTTACGTGCTAAGGAGTGTCTAGAGAGTGGGATAGGTTTAATAACTACCCTAACCCTAACGCGTACCCTAACCCTAACCCCTACCCTAACCCTAACACGTACCCTAATCCTAACCCGTACCCTAAACCGAGCCCTAACCCTAACACTAACCCTAACCCTAACCCTAACCCATACCCTACGCCGTACCCGCACCCCTCCCCGAACCCGTATCCTAAGCCGTACCCTAAGCCTAACCCTAAGCCTAACCCTAACCCTAGGCTACCCTTGACTGCTTCTGCCTCCAATAGATTTCCTAAGCACTAGTGTTTTAAGGAACAGCATAAAAAGAGAATCCTAATGTGATTTCTTTATAATGGGTGTGTTCCTTATCTTATACTAGTGTCTAAACTCTTCTCCATGGCTGGACCCCCAAATAATATTCCTTTACGTGCTAAGGGGTATCTAGAGAGTGGGATAGGTTTAATAACTACCCTAACCCTAACGCGTACCCTAACCCTAACCCCTACCCTAACCCTAACACGTACCCTAATCCTAACCCGTACCCTAAACCGAGCCCTAACCCTAACACTAACCCTAACCCTAACCCTAACCCATACCCTATGCCGTACCCGCACCCCTCCCCGAACCCGTACCCTAAGCCGTACCCTAAGCCTAACCCTAAGCCTAACCCTAACCCTAGGCTACCCTTGACTGCTTCTGCCTCCAATAGATTTCCTAAGCACTAGTGTTTTAAGGAACAGCTTAAAAAGAGAATCCTAATGTGATTTCTTTGTAATGGGTGTGGTCCTTATCCCAGTGTCTAAACTCTTCTCCATGGCTGGACCCCCAAATAATATTCCTTTACGTGCTAAGGAGTGTCTAGAGAGTGGGATAGGTTTAATAACTACCCTAACCCTAACACGTACCCTAACCCTAACCCCTACCCTAACCCTAACACGTACCCTAATCCTAACCCGTACCCTAAACTGAGCCCTAACCCTAAAACTAACCCTAACCCTAACCCTAACCCATACCCTACGCCGTACCCGCACCCCTCCCCGAACCCGTATCCTAAGCCGTACCCTAAGCCTAACCCTAAGCCTAACCCTAACCCTAGGCTACCCTTGACTGCTTCTGCCTCCAATAGATTTCCTAAGCACTAGTGTTTTAAGGAACAGCTTAAAAAGAGAATCCTAATGTGATTTCTTTATAATGGGTGTGTTCCTTATCTTATCCCAGTGTCTAAATTCTTCTCCATGGCTGGAGCCCCAAATAATATACCTTTACGTGCTAAGGGGTGTCTAGAGAGTGGGATAGGTTTAATAACTACCCTAACCCTAACGCGTACCCTAACCCTAACCCCTACCCTAACCCTAACACGTACCCTATTCCTAACCCGTACCCTAAACCGAGCCCTAACCCTAACACTAACCCTAACCCTAACCCTAACCCATACCCTACGCCGTACCCGCACCCCTCCCCGAACCCGTACCCTAAGCCGTACCCTAAACCTTACCCTAAGCCTAAACCTAACACTAGGCTACCCTTGACTGCTTCTGCCTCCAATAGATTTCCTAAGCACTAGTGTTTTAAGGAACAGCTTAAAAAGAGAATCCTAATGTGATTTCTTTATAATGGGTGTGTTCCTTATCTTATCCCAGTGTCTAAACTCTTCTCCATGGCTGGACCCCCAAATAATATTCCTTTACGTGCTAAGGGGTACCTAGAGAGTTGGATAGGCTTAATAACTACCCTAACCCTAACGCGTACCCTAACCCTAACCCCTACCCTAACCCTAACACGTACCCTAATCCTAACCCGTACCCTAAACCGAGACCTAACCCTATCACTAACACTAACTCTAACCCTAACCCATACTCTACGCCGTACCCGCACCCCTACCCGAACCCGTATCCTAAGCCGTACCCTAACCCTAACCCTAAGCCTAACCCTAACCCTAGGCTACCCTTGACTGCTTCTGCCTCCAATAGATTTCCTAAGCACTAGTGTTTTAAGGAAGAGCTTAAAAAGAGAATCCTAATGTGATTTCTTTATAATGGGTGTGTTCCTTATCTTATCCTAGTGTCTAAACTCTTCTCCATGGCTGGGCCCCCAAATAATATTCCTTTACGTGCTAAGGGGTATCTAGAGAGTGGGATAGGTTTAATAACTACCCTAACCCTAACGCGTACCCTAACCCTAACCCCTACCCTAACCCTAACAAGTACCCTAATCCTAACCCGTACCCTAAACCGAGCCCTAACCCTAACACTAACCCTAACCCTAACCCTAACCCATACCCTACGCCGTACCCGAAACCCTCCCCGAACCCGTACCCTAAGCCGTACCCTAAGCCTAACCCTAAGCCTAACCCTAACCCTAGGCTACCCTTGACTGCTTCTGCCTCCAATAGATTTCCTAAGCACTAGTGTTTTAAGGAACAGCTTAAAAAGAGAATCCTAATGTGATTTCTTTGTAATGGGTGTGTTCCTTATCTTATCCCAGTGTCTAAACTCTTCTCCATGGCTGGACCCCCAAATAATATTCCTTTACGTGCTAAGGAGTGTCTAGAGAGTGGGATAGGTTTAATAACTACCCTAACCCTAACGCGTACCCTAACCCTAACCCCTACCCTAACCCTAACACGTACCCTAATCCTAACCCGTACCCTAAACCGAGCCCTAACCCTAACACTAACCCTAACCCTAACCCTAACCCATACCCTACGCCGTACGCGCACCCCTCCCCGAACCCGTATCCTAAGCCGTACCCTAAGCCTAACCCTAAGCCTAACCCTAACCCTAGGCTACCCTTGACTGCTTCTGCCTCCAATAGATTTCCTAAGCACTAGTGTTTTAAGGAACAGCTTAAAAAGAGAATCCTAATGTGATTTCTTTATAATGGGTGTGTTCCTTATCTTATCCCAGTGTCTAAACTCTTCTCCATGGCTGGACCCCCAAATAATATTCCTTTACGTGCTAAGGGGTACCTAGAGAGTTGGATAGGCTTAATAACTACCCTAACCCTAACGCGTACCCTAACCCTAACCCCTACCCTAACCCTAACACGTACCCTAATCCTAACCCGTACCCTAAACCGAGACCTAACCCTATCACTAACACTAACCCTAACCCTAACCCATACTCTACGCCGTACCCGCACCCCTACCCGAACCCGTATCCTAAGCCGTACCCTAACCCTAACCCTAAGCCTAACCCTAACCCTAGGCTACCCTTGACTGCTTCTGCCTCCAATAGATTTCCTAAGCACTAGTGTTTTAAGGAAGAGCTTAAAAAGAGAATCCTAATGTGATTTCTTTATAATGGGTGTGTTCCTTATCTTATCCTAGTGTCTAAACTCTTCTCCATGGCTGGACCCCCAAATAATATTCCTTTACGTGCTAAGGGGTATCTAGAGAGTGGGATAGGTTTAATAACTATCCTAACCCTAACGCGTACCCTAACCCTAACCCCTACCCTAACCCTAACAAGTACCCTAATCCTAACCCGTACCCTAAACCGAGCCCTAACCCTAACACTAACCCTAACCCTAACCCTAACCCATACCCTACGCCGTACCCGCACCCCTCCCCGAACCCGTACCCTAAGCCGTACCCTAAGCCTAACCCTAAGCCTAACCCTAACCCTAGGCTACCCTTGACTGCTTCTGCCTCCAATAGATTTCCTAAGCACTAGTGTTTTAAGGAACAGCTTAAAAAGAGAATCCTAATGTGATTTCTTTGTAATGGGTGTGTTCCTTATCTTATCCCAGTGTCTAAACTCTTCTCCATGGCTGGACCCCCAAATAATATTCCTTTACGTGCTAAGGAGTGTCTAGAGAGTGGGATAGGTTTAATAACTACCCTAACCCTAACGCGTACCCTAACCCTAACCCCTACCCTAACCCTAACACGTACCCTAATCCTAACCCGTACCCTAAACCGAGCCCTAACCCTAACACTAACCCTAACCCTAACCCTAACCCATACCCTACGCCGTACCCGCACCCCTCCCCGAACCCGTATCCTAAGCCGTACCCTAAGCCTAACCCTAAGCCTAACCCTAACCCTAGGCTACCCTTGACTGCTTCTGCCTCCAATAGATTTCCTAAGCACTAGTGTTTTAAGGAACAGCATAAAAAGAGAATCCTAATGTGATTTCTTTATAATGGGTGTGTTCCTTATCTTATACTAGTGTCTAAACTCTTCTCCATGGCTGGACCCCCAAATAATATTCCTTTACGTGCTAAGGGGTATCTAGAGAGTGGGATAGGTTTAATAACTACCCTAACCCTAACGCGTACCCTAACCCTAACCCCTACCCTAACCCTAACACGTACCCTAATCCTAACCCGTACCCTAAACCGAGCCCTAACCCTAACACTAACCCTAACCCTAACCCTAACCCATACCCTATGCCGTACCCGCACCCCTCCCCGAACCCGTACCCTAAGCCGTACCCTAAGCCTAACCCTAAGCCTAACCCTAACCCTAGGCTACCCTTGACTGCTTCTGCCTCCAATAGATTTCCTAAGCACTAGTGTTTTAAGGAACAGCTTAAAAAGAGAATCCTAATGTGATTTCTTTGTAATGGGTGTGGTCCTTATCCCAGTGTCTAAACTCTTCTCCATGGCTGGACCCCCAAATAATATTCCTTTACGTGCTAAGGAGTGTCTAGAGAGTGGGATAGGTTTAATAACTACCCTAACCCTAACACGTACCCTAACCCTAACCCCTACCCTAACCCTAACACGTACCCTAATCCTAACCCGTACCCTAAACCGAGCCCTAACCCTAAAACTAACCCTAACCCTAACCCTAACCCATACCCTACGCCGTACCCGCACCCCTCCCCGAACCCGTATCCTAAGCCGTACCCTAAGCCTAACCCTAAGCCTAACCCTAACCCTAGGCTACCCTTGACTGCTTCTGCCTCCAATAGATTTCCTAAGCACTAGTGTTTTAAGGAACAGCTTAAAAAGAGAATCCTAATGTGATTTCTTTATAATGGGTGTGTTCCTTATCTTATCCCAGTGTCTAAATTCTTCTCCATGGCTGGAGCCCCAAATAATATACCTTTACGTGCTAAGGGGTGTCTAGAGAGTGGGATAGGTTTAATAACTACCCTAACCCTAACGCGTACCCTAACCCTAACCCCTACCCTAACACTAACACGTACCCTATTCCTAACCCGTACCCTAAACCGAGCCCTAACCCTAACACTAACCCTAACCCTAACCCTAACCCATACCCTACGCCGTACCCGCACCCCTCCCCGAACCCGTACCCTAAGCCGTACCCTAAACCTTACCCTAAGCCTAAACCTAACACTAGGCTACCCTTGACTGCTTCTGCCTCCAATAGATTTCCTAAGCACTAGTGTTTTAAGGAACAGCTTAAAAAGAGAATCCTAATGTGATTTCTTTATAATGGGTGTGTTCCTTATCTTATCCCAGTGTCTAAACTCTTCTCCATGGCTGGACCCCCAAATAATATTCCTTTACGTGCTAAGGGGTACCTAGAGAGTTGGATAGGCTTAATAACTACCCTAACCCTAACGCGTACCCTAACCCTAACCCCTACCCTAACCCTAACACGTACCCTAATCCTAACCCGTACCCTAAACCGAGACCTAACCCTATCACTAACACTAACTCTAACCCTAACCCATACTCTACGCCGTACCCGCACCCCTACCCGAACCCGTATCCTAAGCCGTACCCTAACCCTAACCCTAAGCCTAACCCTAACCCTAGGCTACCCTTGACTGCTTCTGCCTCCAATAGATTTCCTAAGCACTAGTGTTTTAAGGAAGAGCTTAAAAAGAGAATCCTAATGTGATTTCTTTATAATGGGTGTGTTCCTTATCTTATCCTAGTGTCTAAACTCTTCTCCATGGCTGGGCCCCCAAATAATATTCCTTTACGTGCTAAGGGGTATCTAGAGAGTGGGATAGGTTTAATAACTACCCTAACCCTAACGCGTACCCTAACCCTAACCCCTACCCTAACCCTAACAAGTACCCTAATCCTAACCCGTACCCTAAACCGAGCCCTAACCCTAACACTAACCCTAACCCTAACCCTAACCCATACCCTACGCCGTACCCGAAACCCTCCCCGAACCCGTACCCTAAGCCGTACCCTAAGCCTAACCCTAAGCCTAACCCTAACCCTAGGCTACCCTTGACTGCTTCTGCCTCCAATAGATTTCCTAAGCACTAGTGTTTTAAGGAACAGCTTAAAAAGAGAATCCTAATGTGATTTCTTTGTAATGGGTGTGTTCCTTATCTTATCCCAGTGTCTAAACTCTTCTCCATGGCTGGACCCCCAAATAATATTCCTTTACGTGCTAAGGAGTGTCTAGAGAGTGGGATAGGTTTAATAACTACCCTAACCCTAACGCGTACCCTAACCCTAACCCCTACCCTAACCCTAACACGTACCCTAATCCTAACCCGTACCCTAAACCGAGCCCTAACCCTAACACTAACCCTAACCCTAACCCTAACCCATACCCTACGCCGTACGCGCACCCCTCCCCGAACCCGTATCCTAAGCCGTACCCTAAGCCTAACCCTAAGCCTAACCCTAACCCTAGGCTACCCTTGACTGCTTCTGCCTCCAATAGATTTCCTAAGCACTAGTGTTTTAAGGAACAGCTTAAAAAGAGAATCCTAATGTGATTTCTTTATAATGGGTGTGTTCCTTATCTTATCCCAGTGTCTAAACTCTTCTCCATGGCTGGACCCCCAAATAATATTCCTTTACGTGCTAAGGGGTACCTAGAGAGTTGGATAGGCTTAATAACTACCCTAACCCTAACGCGTACCCTAACCCTAACCCCTACCCTAACCCTAACACGTACCCTAATCCTAACCCGTACCCTAAACCGAGACCTAACCCTATCACTAACACTAACCCTAACCCTAACCCATACTCTACGCCGTACCCGCACCCCTACCCGAACCCGTATCCTAAGCCGTACCCTAACCCTAACCCTAAGCCTAACCCTAACCCTAGGCTACCCTTGACTGCTTCTGCCTCCAATAGATTTCCTAAGCACTAGTGTTTTAAGGAAGAGCTTAAAAAGAGAATCCTAATGTGATTTCTTTATAATGGGTGTGTTCCTTATCTTATCCTAGTGTCTAAACTCTTCTCCATGGCTGGACCCCCAAATAATATTCCTTTACGTGCTAAGGGGTATCTAGAGAGTGGGATAGGTTTAATAACTACCCTAACCCTAACGCGTACCCTAACCCTAACCCCTACCCTAACCCTAACAAGTACCCTAATCCTAACCCGTACCCTAAACCGAGCCCTAACCCTAACACTAACCCTAACCCTAACCCTAAACATACCCTACGCCGTACCCGAAACCCTCCCCGAACCCGTACCCTAAGCCGTACCCTAAGCCTAACCCTAAGCCTAACCCTAACCCTAGGCTACCCTTGACTGCTTCTGCCTCCAATAGATTTCCTAAGCACTAGTGTTTTAAGGAAGAGCTTAAAAAGAGAATCCTAATGTGATTTCTTTATAATGGGTGTGTTCCTTATCTTATCCTAGTGTCTAAACTCTTCTCCATGGCTGGGCCCCCAAATAATATTCCTTTACGTGCTAAGGGGTATCTAGAGAGTGGGATAGGTTTAATAACTACCCTAACCCTAACGCGTACCCTAACCCTAACCCCTACCCTAACCCTAACAAGTACCCTAATCCTAACCCGTACCCTAAACCGAGCCCTAACCCTAACACTAACCCTAACCCTAACCCTAACCCATACCCTACGCCGTACCCGAAACCCTCCCCGAACCCGTACCCTAAGCCGTACCCTAAGCCTAACCCTAAGCCTAACCCTAACCCTAGGCTACCCTTGACTGCTTCTGCCTCCAATAGATTTCCTAAGCACTAGTGTTTTAAGGAACAGCTTAAAAAGAGAATCCTAATGTGATTTCTTTGTAATGGGTGTGTTCCTTATCTTATCCCAGTGTCTAAACTCTTCTCCATGGCTGGACCCCCAAATAATATTCCTTTACTTGCTAAGGAGTGTCTAGAGAGTGGGATAGGTTTAATAACTACCCTAACCCTAACGCGTACCCTAACCCTAACCCCTACCCTAACCCTAACACGTACCCTAATCCTAACCCGTACCCTAAACCGAGCCCTAACCCTAACACTAACCCTAACCCTAACCCTAACCCATACCCTACGCCGTACGCGCACCCCTCCCCGAACCCGTATCCTAAGCCGTACCCTAAGCCTAACCCTAAGCCTAACCCTAACCCTAGGCTACCCTTGACTGCTTCTGCCTCCAATAGATTTCCTAAGCACTAGTGTTTTAAGGAACAGCATAAAAAGAGAATCCTAATGTGATTTCTTTATAATGGGTGTGTTCCTTATCTTATCCCAGTGTCTAAACTCTTCTCCATGGCTGGACCCCCAAATAATATTCCTTTACGTGCTAAGGGGTACCTAGAGAGTTGGATAGGCTTAATAACTACCCTAACCCTAACGCGTACCCTAACCCTAACCCCTACCCTAACCCTAACACGTACCCTAATCCTAACCCGTACCCTAAACCGAGACCTAACCCTATCACTAACACTAACCCTAACCCTAACCCATACTCTACGCCGTACCCGCACCCCTACCCGAACCCGTATCCTAAGCCGTACCCTAACCCTAACCCTAAGCCTAACCCTAACCCTAGGCTACCCTTGACTGCTTCTGCCTCCAATAGATTTCCTAAGCACTAGTGTTTTAAGGAAGAGCTTAAAAAGAGAATCCTAATGTGATTTCTTTATAATGGGTGTGTTCCTTATCTTATCCTAGTGTCTAAACTCTTCTCCATGGCTGGACCCCCAAATAATATTCCTTTACGTGCTAAGGGGTATCTAGAGAGTGGGATAGGTTTAATAACTACCCTAACCCTAACGCGTACCCTAACCCTAACCCCTACCCTAACCCTAACAAGTACCCTAATCCTAACCCGTACCCTAAACCGAGCCCTAACCCTAACACTAACCCTAACCCTAACCCTAACCCATACCCTACGCCGTACCCGAAACCCTCCCCGAACCCGTACCCTAAGCCGTACCCTAAGCCTAACCCTAAGCCTAACCCTAACCCTAGGCTACCCTTGACTGCTTCTGCCTCCAATAGATTTCCCAAGCACTAGTGTTTTAAGGAACAGCTTAAAAAGAGAATCCTAATGTGATTTCTTTGTAATGGGTGTGTTCCTTATCTTATCCCAGTGTCTAAACTCTTCTCCATGGCTGGACCCCCAAATAATATTCCTTTACGTGCTAAGGAGTGTCTAGAGAGTGGGATAGGTTTAATAACTACCCTAACCCTAACGCGTACCCTAACCCTAACCCCTACCCTAACCCTAACACGTACCCTAATCCTAACCCGTACCCTAAACCGAGCCCTAACCCTAACACTAACCCTAACCCTAACCCTAACCCATACCCTACGCCGTACCCGCACCCCTCCCCGAACCCGTATCCTAAGCCGTACCCTAAGCCTAACCCTAAGCCTAACCCTAACCCTAGGCTACCCTTGACTGCTTCTGCCTCCAATAGATTTCCTAAGCACTAGTGTTTTAAGGAACAGCATAAAAAGAGAATCCTAATGTGATTTCTTTATAATGGGTGTGTTCCTTATCTTATACTAGTGTCTAAACTCTTCTCCATGGCTGGACCCCCAAATAATATTCCTTTACGTGCTAAGGGGTATCTAGAGAGTGGGATAGGTTTAATAACTACCCTAACCCTAACGCGTACCCTAACCCTAACCCCTACCCTAACCCTAACACGTACCCTAATCCTAACCCGTACCCTAAACCGAGCCCTAACCCTAACACTAACCCTAACCCTAACCCTAACCCATACCCTATGCCGTACCCGCACCCCTCCCCGAACCCGTACCCTAAGCCGTACCCTAAGCCTAACCCTAAGCCTAACCCTAACCCTAGGCTACCCTTGACTGCTTCTGCCTCCAATAGATTTCCTAAGCACTAGTGTTTTAAGGAACAGCTTAAAAAGAGAATCCTAATGTGATTTCTTTGTAATGGGTGTGGTCCTTATCCCAGTGTCTAAACTCTTCTCCATGGCTGGACCCCCAAATAATATTCCTTTACGTGCTAAGGAGTGTCTAGAGAGTGGGATAGGTTTAATAACTACCCTAACCCTAACACGTACCCTAACCCTAACCCCTACCCTAACCCTAACACGTACCCTAATCCTAACCCGTACCCTAAACCGAGCCCTAACCCTAAAACTAACCCTAACCCTAACCCTAACCCATACCCTACGCCGTACCCGCACCCCTCCCCGAACCCGTATCCTAAGCCGTACCCTAAGCCTAACCCTAAGCCTAACCCTAACCCTAGGCTACCCTTGACTGCTTCTGCCTCCAATAGATTTCCTAAGCACTAGTGTTTTAAGGAACAGCTTAAAAAGAGAATCCTAATGTGATTTCTTTATAATGGGTGTGTTCCTTATCTTATCCCAGTGTCTAAATTCTTCTCCATGGCTGGAGCCCCAAATAATATACCTTTACGTGCTAAGGGGTGTCTAGAGAGTGGGATAGGTTTAATAACTACCCTAACCCTAACGCGTACCCTAACCCTAACCCCTACCCTAACACTAACACGTACCCTATTCCTAACCCGTACCCTAAACCGAGCCCTAACCCTAACACTAACCCTAACCCTAACCCTAACCCATACCCTACGCCGTACCCGCACCCCTCCCCGAACCCGTACCCTAAGCCGTACCCTAAACCTTACCCTAAGCCTAAACCTAACACTAGGCTACCCTTGACTGCTTCTGCCTCCAATAGATTTCCTAAGCACTAGTGTTTTAAGGAACAGCTTAAAAAGAGAATCCTAATGTGATTTCTTTATAATGGGTGTGTTCCTTATCTTATCCCAGTGTCTAAACTCTTCTCCATGGCTGGACCCCCAAATAATATTCCTTTACGTGCTAAGGGGTACCTAGAGAGTTGGATAGGCTTAATAACTACCCTAACCCTAACGCGTACCCTAACCCTAACCCCTACCCTAACCCTAACACGTACCCTAATCCTAACCCGTACCCTAAACCGAGACCTAACCCTATCACTAACACTAACTCTAACCCTAACCCATACTCTACGCCGTACCCGCACCCCTACCCGAACCCGTATCCTAAGCCGTACCCTAACCCTAACCCTAAGCCTAACCCTAACCCTAGGCTACCCTTGACTGCTTCTGCCTCCAATAGATTTCCTAAGCACTAGTGTTTTAAGGAAGAGCTTAAAAAGAGAATCCTAATGTGATTTCTTTATAATGGGTGTGTTCCTTATCTTATCCTAGTGTCTAAACTCTTCTCCATGGCTGGGCCCCCAAATAATATTCCTTTACGTGCTAAGGGGTATCTAGAGAGTGGGATAGGTTTAATAACTACCCTAACCCTAACGCGTACCCTAACCCTAACCCCTACCCTAACCCTAACAAGTACCCTAATCCTAACCCGTACCCTAAACCGAGCCCTAACCCTAACACTAACCCTAACCCTAACCCTAACCCATACCCTACGCCGTACCCGAAACCCTCCCCGAACCCGTACCCTAAGCCGTACCCTAAGCCTAACCCTAAGCCTAACCCTAACCCTAGGCTACCCTTGACTGCTTCTGCCTCCAATAGATTTCCTAAGCACTAGTGTTTTAAGGAACAGCTTAAAAAGAGAATCCTAATGTGATTTCTTTGTAATGGGTGTGTTCCTTATCTTATCCCAGTGTCTAAACTCTTCTCCATGGCTGGACCCCCAAATAATATTCCTTTACGTGCTAAGGGGTACCTAGAGAGTTGGATAGGCTTAATAACTACCCTAACCCTAACGCGTACCCTAACCCTAACCCCTACCCTAACCCTAACACGTACCCTAATCCTAACCCGTACCCTAAACCGAGACCTAACCCTATCACTAACACTAACCCTAACCCTAACCCATACTCTACGCCGTACCCGCACCCCTACCCGAACCCGTATCCTAAGCCGTACCCTAACCCTAACCCTAAGCCTAACCCTAACCCTAGGCTACCCTTGACTGCTTCTGCCTCCAATAGATTTCCTAAGCACTAGTGTTTTAAGGAAGAGCTTAAAAAGAGAATCCTAATGTGATTTCTTTATAATGGGTGTGTTCCTTATCTTATCCTAGTGTCTAAACTCTTCTCCATGGCTGGACCCCCAAATAATATTCCTTTACGTGCTAAGGGGTATCTAGAGAGTGGGATAGGTTTAATAACTATCCTAACCCTAACGCGTACCCTAACCCTAACCCCTACCCTAACCCTAACAAGTACCCTAATCCTAACCCGTACCCTAAACCGAGCCCTAACCCTAACACTAACCCTAACCCTAACCCTAACCCATACCCTACGCCGTACCCGAAACCCTCCCCGAACCCGTACCCTAAGCCGTACCCTAAGCCTAACCCTAAGCCTAACCCTAACCCTAGGCTACCCTTGACTGCTTCTGCCTCCAATAGATTTCCTAAGCACTAGTGTTTTAAGGAACAGCTTAAAAAGAGAATCCTAATGTGATTTCTTTGTAATGGGTGTGTTCCTTATCTTATCCCAGTGTCTAAACTCTTCTCCATGGCTGGACCCCCAAATAATATTCCTTTACGTGCTAAGGAGTGTCTAGAGAGTGGGATAGGTTTAATAACTACCCTAACCCTAACGCGTACCCTAACCCTAACCCCTACCCTAACCCTAACACGTACCCTAATCCTAACCCGTACCCTAAACCGAGCCCTAACCCTAACACTAACCCTAACCCTAACCCTAACCCATACCCTACGCCGTACCCGCACCCCTCCCCGAACCCGTACCCTAAGCCGTACCCTAAGCCTAACCCTAAGCCTAACCCTAACCCTAGGCTACCCTTGACTGCTTCTGCCTCCAATAGATTTCCTAAGCACTAGTGTTTTAAGGAACAGCTTAAAAAGAGAATCCTAATGTGATTTCTTTATAATGGGTGTGTTCCTTATCTTATCCTAGTGTCTAAACTCTTCTCCATGGCTGGACCCCCAAATAATATTCCTTTACGTGCTAAGGGGTATCTAGAGAGTGGGATAGGTTTAATAACTACCCTAACCCTAACGCGTACCCTAACCCTAACCCCTACCCTAACCCTAACACGTACCCTAATTCTAACCCGTACCCTAAACCGAGTCCTAACCCTATCACTAACCCTAACCCTAACCCTAACCCATACCCTACGCCGTACCCGCACCCCTCCCCGAATCCGTACCCTAAGCCGTACCCTAACACTAACCCTAAGCCTAACACTAACCCTAGGCTACCCTTGAATGCTTCTGCCTCCAATAGATTTCCTAAGCACTAGTGTTTTAAGGAACAGCTTAAAAAGAGAATCCTAATGTGATTTCTTTATAATGGGTGTGTTCCGTATCTTATCCTAGTGTCTAAACTCTTCTCCATGGCTGGACCCCCAAATAATATTCCTTTACGTGCTAAGGGGTATCTAGAGAGTGGGATAGGTTTAATAACTACCCTAACCCTAACGCGTACCCTAACCCTAACCCCTACCCTAACCCTAACACGTACCCTAATCCTAACCCGTACCCTAAACCGAGCCCTAACCCTAACACTAACCCTAACCCTAACCCTAACCCATACCCTACGCCGTACCCGCACCCCTCCCCGAACCCGTACCCTAAGCCGTACCCTAAGCCTAACCCTAAGCCTAACCCTAACCCTAGGCTACCCTTGACTGCTTCTGCCTCCAATAGATTTCCTAAGCACTAGTGTTTTAAGGAACAGCTTAAAAAGAGAATCCTAATGTGATTTCTTTGTAATGGGTGTGTTCCTTATCTTATCCCAGTGTCTAAACTCTTCTCCATGGCTGGACCCCCAAATAATATTCCTTTACGTGCTAAGGAGTGTCTAGAGAGTGGGATAGGTTTAATAACTACCCTAACCCTAACGCGTACCCTAACCCTAACCCCTACCCTAACCCTAACACGTACCCTAATCCTAACCCGTACCCTAAACCGAGCCCTAACCCTAACACTAACCCTAACCCTAACCCTAACCCATACCCTACGCCGTACGCGCACCCCTCCCCGAACCCGTATCCTAAGCCGTACCCTAAGCCTAACCCTAAGCCTAACCCTAACCCTAGGCTACCCTTGACTGCTTCTGCCTCCAATAGATTTCCTAAGCACTAGTGTTTTAAGGAACAGCTTAAAAAGAGAATCCTAATGTGATTTCTTTATAATGGGTGTGTTCCTTATCTTATCCCAGTGTCTAAACTCTTCTCCATGGCTGGACCCCCAAATAATATTCCTTTACGTGCTAAGGGGTACCTAGAGAGTTGGATAGGCTTAATAACTACCCTAACCCTAACGCGTACCCTAACCCTAACCCCTACCCTAACCCTAACACGTACCCTAATCCTAACCCGTACCCTAAACCGAGACCTAACCCTATCACTAACACTAACCCTAACCCTAACCCATACTCTACGCCGTACCCGCACCCCTACCCGAACCCGTATCCTAAGCCGTACCCTAACCCTAACCCTAAGCCTAACCCTAACCCTAGGCTACCCTTGACTGCTTCTGCCTCCAATAGATTTCCTAAGCACTAGTGTTTTAAGGAACAGCTTAAAAAGAGAATCCTAATGTGATTTCTTTGTAATGGGTGTGTTCCTTATCTTATCCCAGTGTCTAAACTCTTCTCCATGGCTGGACCCCCAAATAATATTCCTTTACGTGCTAAGGAGTGTCTAGAGAGTGGGATAGGTTTAATAACTACCCTAACCCTAACGCGTACCCTAACCCTAACCCCTACCCTAACCCTAACACGTACCCTAATCCTAACCCGTACCCTAAACCGAGCCCTAACCCTAACACTAACCCTAACCCTAACCCTAACCCATACCCTACGCCGTACGCGCACCCCTCCCCGAACCCGTATCCTAAGCCGTACCCTAAGCCTAACCCTAAGCCTAACCCTAACCCTAGGCTACCCTTGACTGCTTCTGCCTCCAATAGATTTCCTAAGCACTAGTGTTTTAAGGAACAGCATAAAAAGAGAATCCTAATGTGATTTCTTTATAATGGGTGTGTTCCTTATCTTATCCCAGTGTCTAAACTCTTCTCCATGGCTGGACCCCCAAATAATATTCCTTTACGTGCTAAGGGGTACCTAGAGAGTTGGATAGGCTTAATAACTACCCTAACCCTAACGCGTACCCTAACCCTAACCCCTACCCTAACCCTAACACGTACCCTAATCCTAACCCGTACCCTAAACCGAGACCTAACCCTATCACTAACACTAACCCTAACCCTAACCCATACTCTACGCCGTACCCGCACCCCTACCCGAACCCGTATCCTAAGCCGTACCCTAACCCTAACCCTAAGCCTAACCCTAACCCTAGGCTACCCTTGACTGCTTCTGCCTCCAATAGATTTCCTAAGCACTAGTGTTTTAAGGAAGAGCTTAAAAAGAGAATCCTAATGTGATTTCTTTATAATGGGTGTGTTCCTTATCTTATCCTAGTGTCTAAACTCTTCTCCATGGCTGGACCCCCAAATAATATTCCTTTACGTGCTAAGGGGTATCTAGAGAGTGGGATAGGTTTAATAACTACCCTAACCCTAACGCGTACCCTAACCCTAACCCCTACCCTAACCCTAACAAGTACCCTAATCCTAACCCGTACCCTAAACCGAGCCCTAACCCTAACACTAACCCTAACCCTAACCCTAACCCATACCCTACGCCGTACCCGAAACCCTCCCCGAACCCGTACCCTAAGCCGTACCCTAAGCCTAACCCTAAGCCTAACCCTAACCCTAGGCTACCCTTGACTGCTTCTGCCTCCAATAGATTTCCTAAGCACTAGTGTTTTAAGGAACAGCTTAAAAAGAGAATCCTAATGTGATTTCTTTGTAATGGGTGTGTTCCTTATCTTATCCCAGTGTCTAAACTCTTCTCCATGGCTGGACCCCCAAATAATATTCCTTTACGTGCTAAGGAGTGTCTAGAGAGTGGGATAGGTTTAATAACTACCCTAACCCTAACGCGTACCCTAACCCTAACCCCTACCCTAACCCTAACACGTACCCTAATCCTAACCCGTACCCTAAACCGAGCCCTAACCCTAACACTAACCCTAACCCTAACCCTAACCCATACCCTACGCCGTACCCGCACCCCTCCCCGAACCCGTATCCTAAGCCGTACCCTAAGCCTAACCCTAAGCCTAACCCTAACCCTAGGCTACCCTTGACTGCTTCTGCCTCCAATAGATTTCCTAAGCACTAGTGTTTTAAGGAACAGCATAAAAAGAGAATCCTAATGTGATTTCTTTATAATGGGTGTGTTCCTTATCTTATACTAGTGTCTAAACTCTTCTCCATGGCTGGACCCCCAAATAATATTCCTTTACGTGCTAAGGGGTATCTAGAGAGTGGGATAGGTTTAATAACTACCCTAACCCTAACGCGTACCCTAACCCTAACCCCTACCCTAACCCTAACACGTACCCTAATCCTAACCCGTACCCTAAACCGAGCCCTAACCCTAACACTAACCCTAACCCTAACCCTAACCCATACCCTATGCCGTACCCGCACCCCTCCCCGAACCCGTACCCTAAGCCGTACCCTAAGCCTAACCCTAAGCCTAACCCTAACCCTAGGCTACCCTTGACTGCTTCTGCCTCCAATAGATTTCCTAAGCACTAGTGTTTTAAGGAACAGCTTAAAAAGAGAATCCTAATGTGATTTCTTTGTAATGGGTGTGGTCCTTATCCCAGTGTCTAAACTCTTCTCCATGGCTGGACCCCCAAATAATATTCCTTTACGTGCTAAGGAGTGTCTAGAGAGTGGGATAGGTTTAATAACTACCCTAACCCTAACACGTACCCTAACCCTAACCCCTACCCTAACCCTAACACGTACCCTAATCCTAACCCGTACCCTAAACCGAGCCCTAACCCTAAAACTAACCCTAACCCTAACCCTAACCCATACCCTACGCCGTACCCGCACCCCTCCCCGAACCCGTATCCTAAGCCGTACCCTAAGCCTAACCCTAAGCCTAACCCTAACCCTAGGCTACCCTTGACTGCTTCTGCCTCCAATAGATTTCCTAAGCACTAGTGTTTTAAGGAACAGCTTAAAAAGAGAATCCTAATGTGATTTCTTTATAATGGGTGTGTTCCTTATCTTATCCCAGTGTCTAAATTCTTCTCCATGGCTGGAGCCCCAAATAATATACCTTTACGTGCTAAGGGGTGTCTAGAGAGTGGGATAGGTTTAATAACTACCCTAACCCTAACGCGTACCCTAACCCTAACCCCTACCCTAACACTAACACGTACCCTATTCCTAACCCGTACCCTAAACCGAGCCCTAACCCTAACACTAACCCTAACCCTAACCCTAACCCATACCCTACGCCGTACCCGCACCCCTCCCCGAACCCGTACCCTAAGCCGTACCCTAAACCTTACCCTAAGCCTAAACCTAACACTAGGCTACCCTTGACTGCTTCTGCCTCCAATAGATTTCCTAAGCACTAGTGTTTTAAGGAACAGCTTAAAAAGAGAATCCTAATGTGATTTCTTTATAATGGGTGTGTTCCTTATCTTATCCCAGTGTCTAAACTCTTCTCCATGGCTGGACCCCCAAATAATATTCCTTTACGTGCTAAGGGGTACCTAGAGAGTTGGATAGGCTTAATAACTACCCTAACCCTAACGCGTACCCTAACCCTAACCCCTACCCTAACCCTAACACGTACCCTAATCCTAACCCGTACCCTAAACCGAGACCTAACCCTATCACTAACACTAACTCTAACCCTAACCCATACTCTACGCCGTACCCGCACCCCTACCCGAACCCGTATCCTAAGCCGTACCCTAACCCTAACCCTAAGCCTAACCCTAACCCTAGGCTACCCTTGACTGCTTCTGCCTCCAATAGATTTCCTAAGCACTAGTGTTTTAAGGAAGAGCTTAAAAAGAGAATCCTAATGTGATTTCTTTATAATGGGTGTGTTCCTTATCTTATCCTAGTGTCTAAACTCTTCTCCATGGCTGGGCCCCCAAATAATATTCCTTTACGTGCTAAGGGGTATCTAGAGAGTGGGATAGGTTTAATAACTACCCTAACCCTAACGCGTACCCTAACCCTAACCCCTACCCTAACCCTAACAAGTACCCTAATCCTAACCCGTACCCTAAACCGAGCCCTAACCCTAACACTAACCCTAACCCTAACCCTAACCCATACCCTACGCCGTACCCGAAACCCTCCCCGAACCCGTACCCTAAGCCGTACCCTAAGCCTAACCCTAAGCCTAACCCTAACCCTAGGCTACCCTTGACTGCTTCTGCCTCCAATAGATTTCCTAAGCACTAGTGTTTTAAGGAACAGCTTAAAAAGAGAATCCTAATGTGATTTCTTTGTAATGGGTGTGTTCCTTATCTTATCCCAGTGTCTAAACTCTTCTCCATGGCTGGACCCCCAAATAATATTCCTTTACGTGCTAAGGAGTGTCTAGAGAGTGGGATAGGTTTAATAACTACCCTAACCCTAACGCGTACCCTAACCCTAACCCCTACCCTAACCCTAACACGTACCCTAATCCTAACCCGTACCCTAAACCGAGCCCTAACCCTAACACTAACCCTAACCCTAACCCTAACCCATACCCTACGCCGTACGCGCACCCCTCCCCGAACCCGTATCCTAAGCCGTACCCTAAGCCTAACCCTAAGCCTAACCCTAACCCTAGGCTACCCTTGACTGCTTCTGCCTCCAATAGATTTCCTAAGCACTAGTGTTTTAAGGAACAGCTTAAAAAGAGAATCCTAATGTGATTTCTTTATAATGGGTGTGTTCCTTATCTTATCCCAGTGTCTAAACTCTTCTCCATGGCTGGACCCCCAAATAATATTCCTTTACGTGCTAAGGGGTACCTAGAGAGTTGGATAGGCTTAATAACTACCCTAACCCTAACGCGTACCCTAACCCTAACCCCTACCCTAACCCTAACACGTACCCTAATCCTAACCCGTACCCTAAACCGAGACCTAACCCTATCACTAACACTAACCCTAACCCTAACCCATACTCTACGCCGTACCCGCACCCCTACCCGAACCCGTATCCTAAGCCGTACCCTAACCCTAACCCTAAGCCTAACCCTAACCCTAGGCTACCCTTGACTGCTTCTGCCTCCAATAGATTTCCTAAGCACTAGTGTTTTAAGGAAGAGCTTAAAAAGAGAATCCTAATGTGATTTCTTTATAATGGGTGTGTTCCTTATCTTATCCTAGTGTCTAAACTCTTCTCCATGGCTGGACCCCCAAATAATATTCCTTTACGTGCTAAGGGGTATCTAGAGAGTGGGATAGGTTTAATAACTACCCTAACCCTAACGCGTACCCTAACCCTAACCCCTACCCTAACCCTAACAAGTACCCTAATCCTAACCCGTACCCTAAACCGAGCCCTAACCCTAACACTAACCCTAACCCTAACCCTAACCCATACCCTACGCCGTACCCGAAACCCTCCCCGAACCCGTACCCTAAGCCGTACCCTAAGCCTAACCCTAAGCCTAACCCTAACCCTAGGCTACCCTTGACTGCTTCTGCCTCCAATAGATTTCCTAAGCACTAGTGTTTTAAGGAACAGCTTAAAAAGAGAATCCTAATGTGATTTCTTTGTAATGGGTGTGTTCCTTATCTTATCCCAGTGTCTAAACTCTTCTCCATGGCTGGACCCCCAAATAATATTCCGTTACGTGCTAAGGAGTGTCTAGAGAGTGGGATAGGTTTAATAACTACCCTAACCCTAACGCGTACCCTAACCCTAACCCCTACCCTAACCCTAACACGTACCCTAATCCTAACCCGTACCCTAAACCGAGCCCTAACCCTAACACTAACCCTAACCCTAACCCTAACCCATACCCTACGCCGTACCCGCACCCCTCCCCGAACCCGTACCCTAAGCCGTACCCTAAGCCTAACCCTAAGCCTAACCCTAACCCTAGGCTACCCTTGACTGCTTCTGCCTCCAATAGATTTCCTAAGCACTAGTGTTTTAAGGAACAGCTTAAAAAGAGAATCCTAATGTGATTTCTTTATAATGGGTGTGTTCCTTATCTTATCCTAGTGTCTAAACTCTTCTCCATGGCTGGACCCCCAAATAATATTCCTTTACGTGCTAAGGGGTATCTAGAGAGTGGGATAGGTTTAATAACTACCCTAACCCTAACGCGTACCCTAACCCTAACCCCTACCCTAACCCTAACAAGTACCCTAATCCTAACCCGTACCCTAAACCGAGCCCTAACCCTAACACTAACCCTAACCCTAACCCTAACCCATACCCTACGCCGTACCCGAAACCCTCCCCGAACCCGTACCCTAAGCCGTACCCTAAGCCTAACCCTAAGCCTAACCCTAACCCTAGGCTACCCTTGACTGCTTCTGCCTCCAATAGATTTCCTAAGCACTAGTGTTTTAAGGAACAGCTTAAAAAGAGAATCCTAATGTGATTTCTTTGTAATGGGTGTGTTCCTTATCTTATCCCAGTGTCTAAACTCTTCTCCATGGCTGGACCCCCAAATAATATTCCTTTACGTGCTAAGGAGTGTCTAGAGAGTGGGATAGGTTTAATAACTACCCTAACCCTAACGCGTACCCTAACCCTAACCCCTACCCTAACCCTAACACGTACCCTAATCCTAACCCGTACCCTAAACCGAGCCCTAACCCTAACACTAACCCTAACCCTAACCCTAACCCATACCCTACGCCGTACCCGCACCCCTCCCCGAACCCGTACCCTAAGCCGTACCCTAAGCCTAACCCTAAGCCTAACCCTAACCCTAGGCTACCCTTGACTGCTTCTGCCTCCAATAGATTTCCTAAGCACTAGTGTTTTAAGGAACAGCTTAAAAAGAGAATCCTAATGTGATTTCTTTATAATGGGTGTGTTCCTTATCTTATCCTAGTGTCTAAACTCTTCTCCATGGCTGGACCCCCAAATAATATTCCTTTACGTGCTAAGGGGTATCTAGAGAGTGGGATAGGTTTAATAACTACCCTAACCCTAACGCGTACCCTAACCCTAACCCCTACCCTAACCCTAACACGTACCCTAATTCTAACCCGTACCCTAAACCGAGTCCTAACCCTATCACTAACCCTAACCCTAACCCTAACCCATACCCTACGCCGTACCCGAAACCCTCCCCGAACCCGTACCCTAAGCCGTACCCTAAGCCTAACCCTAAGCCTAACCCTAACCCTAGGCTACCCTTGACTGCTTCTGCCTCCAATAGATTTCCTAAGCACTAGTGTTTTAAGGAACAGCTTAAAAAGAGAATCCTAATGTGATTTCTTTGTAATGGGTGTGGTCCTTATCCCAGTGTCTAAACTCTTCTCCATGGCTGGACCCCCAAATAATATTCCTTTACGTGCTAAGGAGTGTCTAGAGAGTGGGATAGGTTTAATAACTACCCTAACCCTAACACGTACCCTAACCCTAACCCCTACCCTAACCCTAACACGTACCCTAATCCTAACCCGTACCCTAAACCGAGCCCTAACCCTAAAACTAACCCTAACCCTAACCCTAACCCATACCCTACGCCGTACCCGCACCCCTCCCCGAACCCGTATCCTAAGCCGTACCCTAAGCCTAACCCTAAGCCTAACCCTAACCCTAGGCTACCCTTGACTGCTTCTGCCTCCAATAGATTTCCTAAGCACTAGTGTTTTAAGGAACAGCTTAAAAAGAGAATCCTAATGTGATTTCTTTATAATGGGTGTGTTCCTTATCTTATCCCAGTGTCTAAATTCTTCTCCATGGCTGGAGCCCCAAATAATATACCTTTACGTGCTAAGGGGTGTCTAGAGAGTGGGATAGGTTTAATAACTACCCTAACCCTAACGCGTACCCTAACCCTAACCCCTACCCTAACACTAACACGTACCCTATTCCTAACCCGTACCCTAAACCGAGCCCTAACCCTAACACTAACCCTAACCCTAACCCTAACCCATACCCTACGCCGTACCCGCACCCCTCCCCGAACCCGTACCCTAAGCCGTACCCTAAACCTTACCCTAAGCCTAAACCTAACACTAGGCTACCCTTGACTGCTTCTGCCTCCAATAGATTTCCTAAGCACTAGTGTTTTAAGGAACAGCTTAAAAAGAGAATCCTAATGTGATTTCTTTATAATGGGTGTGTTCCTTATCTTATCCCAGTGTCTAAACTCTTCTCCATGGCTGGACCCCCAAATAATATTCCTTTACGTGCTAAGGGGTACCTAGAGAGTTGGATAGGCTTAATAACTACCCTAACCCTAACGCGTACCCTAACCCTAACCCCTACCCTAACCCTAACACGTACCCTAATCCTAACCCGTACCCTAAACCGAGACCTAACCCTATCACTAACACTAACTCTAACCCTAACCCATACTCTACGCCGTACCCGCACCCCTACCCGAACCCGTATCCTAAGCCGTACCCTAACCCTAACCCTAAGCCTAACCCTAACCCTAGGCTACCCTTGACTGCTTCTGCCTCCAATAGATTTCCTAAGCACTAGTGTTTTAAGGAAGAGCTTAAAAAGAGAATCCTAATGTGATTTCTTTATAATGGGTGTGTTCCTTATCTTATCCTAGTGTCTAAACTCTTCTCCATGGCTGGGCCCCCAAATAATATTCCTTTACGTGCTAAGGAGTGTCTAGAGAGTGGGATAGGTTTAATAACTACCCTAACCCTAACGCGTACCCTAACCCTAACCCCTACCCTAACCCTAACACGTACCCTAATCCTAACCCGTACCCTAAACCGAGCCCTAACCCTAACACTAACCCTAACCCTAACCCTAACCCATACCCTACGCCGTACCCGCACCCCTCCCCGAACCCGTACCCTAAGCCGTACCCTAAGCCTAACCCTAAGCCTAACCCTAACCCTAGGCTACCCTTGACTGCTTCTGCCTCCAATAGATTTCCTAAGCACTAGTGTTTTAAGGAACAGCTTAAAAAGAGAATCCTAATGTGATTTCTTTATAATGGGTGTGTTCCTTATCTTATCCTAGTGTCTAAACTCTTCTCCATGGCTGGACCCCCAAATAATATTCCTTTACGTGCTAAGGGGTATCTAGAGAGTGGGATAGGTTTAATAACTACCCTAACCCTAACGCGTACCCTAACCCTAACCCCTACCCTAACCCTAACACGTACCCTAATTCTAACCCGTACCCTAAACCGAGTCCTAACCCTATCACTAACCCTAACCCTAACCCTAACCCATACCCTACGCCGTACCCGAAACCCTCCCCGAACCCGTACCCTAAGCCGTACCCTAAGCCTAACCCTAAGCCTAACCCTAACCCTAGGCTACCCTTGACTGCTTCTGCCTCCAATAGATTTCCTAAGCACTAGTGTTTTAAGGAACAGCTTAAAAAGAGAATCCTAATGTGATTTCTTTGTAATGGGTGTGGTCCTTATCCCAGTGTCTAAACTCTTCTCCATGGCTGGACCCCCAAATAATATTCCTTTACGTGCTAAGGAGTGTCTAGAGAGTGGGATAGGTTTAATAACTACCCTAACCCTAACACGTACCCTAACCCTAACCCCTACCCTAACCCTAACACGTACCCTAATCCTAACCCGTACCCTAAACCGAGCCCTAACCCTAAAACTAACCCTAACCCTAACCCTAACCCATACCCTACGCCGTACCCGCACCCCTCCCCGAACCCGTATCCTAAGCCGTACCCTAAGCCTAACCCTAAGCCTAACCCTAACCCTAGGCTACCCTTGACTGCTTCTGCCTCCAATAGATTTCCTAAGCACTAGTGTTTTAAGGAACAGCTTAAAAAGAGAATCCTAATGTGATTTCTTTATAATGGGTGTGTTCCTTATCTTATCCCAGTGTCTAAATTCTTCTCCATGGCTGGAGCCCCAAATAATATACCTTTACGTGCTAAGGGGTGTCTAGAGAGTGGGATAGGTTTAATAACTACCCTAACCCTAACGCGTACCCTAACCCTAACCCCTACCCTAACACTAACACGTACCCTATTCCTAACCCGTACCCTAAACCGAGCCCTAACCCTAACACTAACCCTAACCCTAACCCTAACCCATACCCTACGCCGTACCCGCACCCCTCCCCGAACCCGTACCCTAAGCCGTACCCTAAACCTTACCCTAAGCCTAAACCTAACACTAGGCTACCCTTGACTGCTTCTGCCTCCAATAGATTTCCTAAGCACTAGTGTTTTAAGGAACAGCTTAAAAAGAGAATCCTAATGTGATTTCTTTATAATGGGTGTGTTCCTTATCTTATCCCAGTGTCTAAACTCTTCTCCATGGCTGGACCCCCAAATAATATTCCTTTACGTGCTAAGGGGTACCTAGAGAGTTGGATAGGCTTAATAACTACCCTAACCCTAACGCGTACCCTAACCCTAACCCCTACCCTAACCCTAACACGTACCCTAATCCTAACCCGTACCCTAAACCGAGACCTAACCCTATCACTAACACTAACTCTAACCCTAACCCATACTCTACGCCGTACCCGCACCCCTACCCGAACCCGTATCCTAAGCCGTACCCTAACCCTAACCCTAAGCCTAACCCTAACCCTAGGCTACCCTTGACTGCTTCTGCCTCCAATAGATTTCCTAAGCACTAGTGTTTTAAGGAAGAGCTTAAAAAGAGAATCCTAATGTGATTTCTTTATAATGGGTGTGTTCCTTATCTTATCCTAGTGTCTAAACTCTTCTCCATGGCTGGGCCCCCAAATAATATTCCTTTACGTGCTAAGGGGTATCTAGAGAGTGGGATAGGTTTAATAACTACCCTAACCCTAACGCGTACCCTAACCCTAACCCCTACCCTAACCCTAACAAGTACCCTAATCCTAACCCGTACCCTAAACCGAGCCCTAACCCTAACACTAACCCTAACCCTAACCCTAACCCATACCCTACGCCGTACCCGAAACCCTCCCCGAACCCGTACCCTAAGCCGTACCCTAAGCCTAACCCTAAGCCTAACCCTAACCCTAGGCTACCCTTGACTGCTTCTGCCTCCAATAGATTTCCTAAGCACTAGTGTTTTAAGGAACAGCTTAAAAAGAGAATCCTAATGTGATTTCTTTGTAATGGGTGTGTTCCTTATCTTATCCCAGTGTCTAAACTCTTCTCCATGGCTGGACCCCCAAATAATATTCCTTTACGTGCTAAGGAGTGTCTAGAGAGTGGGATAGGTTTAATAACTACCCTAACCCTAACGCGTACCCTAACCCTAACCCCTACCCTAACCCTAACACGTACCCTAATCCTAACCCGTACCCTAAACCGAGCCCTAACCCTAACACTAACCCTAACCCTAACCCTAACCCATACCCTACGCCGTACGCGCACCCCTCCCCGAACCCGTATCCTAAGCCGTACCCTAAGCCTAACCCTAAGCCTAACCCTAACCCTAGGCTACCCTTGACTGCTTCTGCCTCCAATAGATTTCCTAAGCACTAGTGTTTTAAGGAACAGCTTAAAAAGAGAATCCTAATGTGATTTCTTTATAATGGGTGTGTTCCTTATCTTATCCCAGTGTCTAAACTCTTCTCCATGGCTGGACCA